>NC_045427.1:256709921-256974921 GCF_902635505.1 Sarcophilus harrisii
TGATTGCCAGGGTGCTGTGACCTCTGACACAAGCAGACCCAAGAGAATAAAAGGGTTCAAAGTGTGTTGTCAGGAAGGCAGCTGGCACTGACCTTGTGACTAAATCCTCATTGCCCAAACCCTTTGCCCTTTATAAAAAATGTCAAAGACTTTAGGCAGCTAGCAGTCCAGCCCAATTCTTAAGGCTTTCCCAGAGATTTACACAGGACAGGGGAATCCAGATGCAGACACACAGGGAAAGTCATGCATCTATCTATACTTCTTTGGTATATTAAGCTCTCTTCTGGGCTCTCATTTTCCCCTCATCCTAAAGTGTTAGCACTATAACCATAGCATAAGATCAATTTAAAAATAACCAAGAAAGTCTGCATCCGTATGTTTTCATTTAGGGCTTTTAGTCAATCTCAGAATGGAGAGAGTCCAATGCCCTCTTTGTGGCTATTGGCACAACTTACCACTAATTTCTACTACAGCTCAACTGCTATAGTAATGACTTCCTAAAGTGGCAAAAGGTGCTTTTTCTTTAGACCAACCCTGTGGAGTAGGTAATGCAAACCTGACTGCTTTCATTTTACATATGATGAAATTTGGCCCTTTTATGTTTAATAGAATATAGTTCCCTGAAATTACTAAATATACTAATGTGGCTGTATGTATTCATGTGTATACATACACATACATGCACATATATACATACACATATTTATATGTGTATATATCTTTACATATATGCACACAATATATGTACATAGACACAGATACGTGTGTGTGTACACAATACACATTTTTGTATCATTGTTTATAATGCATATTTCTCAGAATAGTCCTGTAGAGTCAGAAAACTTGGGTGATTTGACTTTTACTTGTCTGCATGATTTTGAGGAAGCATTTTAATAACTCTCTTCACCTTTGTTTCTCTATCTATAAAATGAGGATATATTAATCTCACTTATCGAGCATTTATTAAGTACTTAATCTGTGGCAGACATCGTACTAATTCCTGGATATACAAAAAAAGTCAAGAGCACCCCCTTTCCCTCAAGGAAGCATAATCAAATGAGAGACAAGAGACTTGAGCTGTCTTCCAGCTAGCTCTAGAATTATGATCCTTTGGTTAACTCTACTGTACAAATGGAAAAATTGAAGCTCAAAGACTTAGGAAGAAACAGGACTGAGACCCACTTTCAAATCTTCAAACTTTAGTACTCTTTCCAAACAGGATCTATTATATAAGCCTGTGGATTTCAAAGTTTTGGAGCTTTCCCTTATAGATTTTTCAGTCTTTGTTTCTCTGCTGGTAGAGCATTTAGTCAAGATTTGTTTATTTAGTAGCTCCCTAGTTAGTTACCTACAATATCAAGAGCACCAGACTTGGTGCTAAAGAGAACATAGAAAATGATTTCCTGTCCTCAAAGCAGCTTACTATTCTAATGTGGAATATGACATGTATCAGAAAAATAAACTAAAGATATGAGTTAATCGCTGATTATTTCATTTTTATTTTTTAAGAGTCAGATAATGAAGTCCTTAGTCTTTAGATAAGAGGCCAGTATAAATGAATATAGTTTTAAAAGTTGAATGGTTTCAGGGAGGGAAGACCATTCTAAGCATAAAGATGAGAACATATAGGACAAATTGGGTGAACAATGGACAGTGGTTTGAAGTAAAAAAAAAAAAGTCTGATAGGAGTAGTTAAAGATGCAAAGGTAAGAAATCTTAAATTAATGATTCTTGACCTTTTTGTGTGCCTTTTTATAGTGTGGTAATTTCATGTTTTTTAGTACATTACATATTTAGAATTACAATTATATTGAAATATAATTGTTAAATTCCTTTTGTGAAGTTCATAAACCCCGACTAAGAAATAATGCCCTAGATAATTCTTCCAGACTTTGAGCTAGAAACCTCAGAGATTATGTAGTCTAACCCCCTCATTTTATAAATGAGGAAAATAAGATCTGCCAAGATTAAGTGATTTGCCCAAAATCACCTAAGTAGTTAGTGGTAGTTCAGAGCTTTCACTTTGCACTGAGATAATGGGAATCCATTGCTGGTTCTTTTTTAAATGTCTGTGAAGCCAAATTAATTTTCAATGTGATTGAATTTTTTTAAAAAAGGATGAAACTGCCACCAAGAAAAAATGTTACATTCCCACAGATCTTCCATCATTAGCTTATGGCCAAGCTTGGCCAAGCTTTTACAGATATAGGGTTATAAGCTGCCTGAGGTTGAATGAGTTCTGATCAGTATGAAGGCTCATGCTTTGGAAACATTTCCCTCTTGTACGTACATAATGATACTTTTATATTTGATGACTCTAGTTCAAGTTATCTCTGACATGATTATGTGCTAGTTAGAGAACAGAATTTAATTTGTCCCTGTAGGCTTCCCTAATGCTAAAAGATAGTTCTTATTCAGCTTGTCGAATGGGATCAAACTACTTTAGAAATCTCTCCTGGGCGGTAAGAATGTTATGCTGCCCCGAGTTGAATGTGGAATAGGTCTGAGGGAAAAAGCAGGTAGGAATATGTAGATGTCTAGTAATTTTGAAATTGCCTTTATAGGAAAAAACACAGCCAGGTCTATCCCAGTAGAGATGTAGCTTGGGACCTTTCTGACCTTTAACTCCCCAAGGCCTGGCTGCTATCTCTTAAACAAAAGATTACCTTCTGCCATGCATGGGGTTAGGGCTTTTGTTATCTCTGTAGTCAGCCTCTAGAGGAGACATATAGATAGGAAAAAATACCTGCTTAGCTCTGGGGAGTATTGAATCCCATCAAGCACTTTGCCCAGCTACCCCAACTGTAGAGACCATTATTTTCAGCAATGGGGAAATCATCAGGCTGTAAAATGTATAATAGTTCAATGTCTTCATTTTCAAGATGAGGAAAATTGAAGTCTGGAGTTATGACTTGGCTAAGGTTGCATAGGTAGTGATAGAGGAAAGAGCCATGCTCTATAACACTATTCTGAGCTTTGGGGAAAAAACTGCAACCTCCCTCCTTTCCAATCCCAAATCCATCAAACACCAGGGCCTTTGCGATCTCCGGTTCATATTGTAAGAAGAAGATTCTCTAAGTTCTCATTTTAATAGTTAAGGAAATTGAAATAGAAAAAGTTTTAGAGACTCATTCATTTAATGTTCACATGTAGTCCAGTATGCTACTATGCAAGGTGGCTTATTTCTGACCTTGGATCACAAGATACCAATACAACTGATTGTATTTTACTCTAGTAGGTTAGGTTTTTTGAGTTCCCATTTAGGTTTGTCTTAAAGTAGTCACAATCAAAGTTCAGATTTTTATAATACTTTCTCATTCACTAACTACTTTATAACAACCTGTAAAGTAGATAGTCAAATTCCTTCTTTTGGGTCCTCCAAAGAATGAGTGAGTTGTGCTTGCTATGGTGATTGGGTAGCTTTTATACAAAGTGTTTCACTGAGAGCATATTTGTTCTTTGTTCAAGCTGTCTTTGGAGGTGGGAAGGGGGCAAGAAGCGGGGATGAGACAAACTCTAGAATATAATAATCTATTCCCAGAAAGATATATTTTCATATATCAGAAAGTGGGATCCAGGGAACTTTCAATTTACAGTATGATGATTTTATGTAATGCTTTAAAATATTTTTAACTTTCTCATCCACACAGTTCAGAATCTCAGTTTTCCTATATATAAAATAGGGATAATAATAATATTTACCTCAGATGGTCATTGATTGAATCTGAGATAATAAATGTAAAATTTCCATTGTTAACTTGATTTCTTTGTAACCCATTGTCAAAAGAAATGGTTACCATTAAATCTGAGACCTGCTCATTGCCTATGTTGCGTCAGTATACTTTGATGAGTATCTGCTCTTGTAAACCTAGTTCTGATGGCTCATAAGTTTCTGCCCTGTGTTGTCTGAGAAATGGGAGCCAGAGTACCTGAGGGAATAGCCAGGTAAAGTAATATAAAATAAACAGATAGATGTAACATAGAATCAAAGAGAACAAGATTAGATATTTCTATTGCAGAAGGATGTAGTGTATTACCAAGGGATTAAGTGAAAGCAAGACTCAGGTAGTCTAGAATCTTGATGGTTTAACCATCAAGATAAATACCAACCACAGAAATAAAAAAAAAAAAGTTGGCTATTTTTCCAGGAAAATCTCAGGCTTCCTGAGACTTTTCAATGTTGGAAATCCTAACACTGTCTGGTTACATCCTGTAGTATAGAACTTCCTAGGTTTAAAAGAACCCTCAGTAGTCAATTTGATGATACACCCCCCCCCCTTTTTTTTTCTAACCTTCCAAAATAATACATATAGGTTCTTTTCCTTTTTTTTTTTTTTTTTTTTTTTTTAATCTCTTTGGGATACAGATCTAGTGTTTCTGAGTCAAGGGGTATGCATAGTGGCATAGTGCTTTGGGTTTTGCTCCATATTGTTATCTAGAACTGTTGAATCAGTTGACAGCTCCACTACCAATTCATTAGTATCTTACCTCCCTTCCAATGTTTGTCATTTTCGTTTTCTGTCATATTAGCCAATCTAATAGGTATACTATTTTATTTTGCATTTTTTATTTTAAGTTGCATTTCTCCTATCTGATGATTTTAGGCATTTTTTCATGACTGTAGATAGCTTTGATTACTTCATCTGAAAATATTTCATATTCTATTTTTTTTCATCCTTTTGACTTTGTTTTATTGTTTCTTTAAGTTTCATGAGTCATTAGCTTCCATTACTCATCTCTAATTTTTAAGGAATTATTTCTTTTGATCAGCTTTTGGTCCTCCATTTTCATTTGCTCAATTTTGTTTTTTAAGGAATTTTCTTTTTGTGTGTGTGAATTTTTGTACCTCCTTTCCCATTTGGCCTATTCAACTTTTAAAAATTCTTTACTTCAGTGAATTTTTGTACTTCTTATACCATTAGGCTAATTCTATTTTTTTTTTTTAGATATTCTTTTCCTTACTATTTTTATGCCTCTTTTTTCTCTTTCATTTCTTGTATCACTCATTTCTTTCCCTAATTTTTCCTCTATCACTCTTCTCTCTTTCTTTAACTCGCCCAGGAATTCTACATTCCTTGGATCCAAATAGCATTGTTCTTTGAGACTTTGCTTTCTTACTATATTAACATTATTGTCATTATCTAAGTTTATCTATTGGTCTTCAGTGTTTTCTGTCTGTGCCAGTCCTCTGACATCGTCACTACTTCTAATGACTTTTATTTTATTTTATGATCATTTTTTTTTCACTCCTCTGCAGGAGGCCAAAGTCTTTGGCTTTGATTATCAAAGACCTTTGATGTCTAAGACACAGACCTTTCATATTCCTACTTCCAATTCTCTGACCAATCTGTATTATCCATCTCCTCTTTATCCTTTTTTTTAACACCTCTTTAAACAGGGGCACTATACTTGGTTCCTTTGTTTCCCTATACTCTTGTGTTTATTGTTTTCTTTGACTCCTATGGCTTCATTTATCACTTATAAGCAGATGGATGTTAAATCTCTATCTTCAAAACCAACCTCTCTTCAGAACTCTAGCCCCGTATTTCCAATTGCCTATATGACGTTGTACAATTGAATAATGAATCTCAGAACTAAAAAAGGTCTCAGGTAATCAACCCAATTATAAGAGTATTATTATAATATAATTATAAATTTATACAACTATATTTATTATAACATCCTCATTTTTAAAAAAAAGTCACTTTACCTCCTTTAGTGAAGAAATACTTGATATTCTCCCAAGTAGCTAGGATCAAAACCTCTTGAATTACTTTTGCTTTTTTTCTTTTTACTCATCCCCACTCCTACCCCATCATTGTGTGAAGGAAAAATGTACTGAACTTGACAATAAGTCCAATTTTCCATTCCATTCTCTTTCCATTTTCAAAATAATCACCTTAGCTTATCATCACCTCTTAGACTATTGTAAAAAAAAAAAAAAAAAAAAATTTCCTGATCTGGCTGCTTCTATTTTGTATCCTCTATTATCTGTCTTCTATACCATTGCTTGTAAACTTGCTTGGCCTTGATATTTCACTCCATCAGTGTCACTTATTTGCTCAAAATGCTAAAGTTATACTCTTTATCTTAAAATTCCAGTTTAGTCAGAATCTAACTTCAGCCTACCTTTTCTCCCTTATTCACATTATACTTCTTTACATACTCTACATACTTATTTTAGAGGTGACCCATTTTTATGCCCTTACTTACACTGTTATGATTATAATGGCCCCCTATCACTGACCCAATTTTACCTATTTTAATTTTTTCCCTTCCTTCTAGATTTACCACAGGTATCCCCTCCAACTGATTTCCCTCAATGGAAGCACTCTTGCAAGTTCTAGCTCAATTTCTCCTAGCACTTTGTTTGGATCTCTTCTTTGCATTTATCTATTATAGTTTTCTTTTTTTTTCCTGCCTTTCATGAGTTCCTCAGATCAAGGGCTTTGTCCTATTACATCTTTGTCCTTTGATGCTTTTATGTATAATAGATATTTAAATTCAGTTAAAAAAATCAGTGTTAAAAAATCAGTTAAAATCAGTGTTAACATAAAGCTATGCCCATAAAAGACCTGCTTTTAATGGCATAGCAATATATATATATATATATATAATTTGAAATTTTGTTAAATATTTACCATTTATATGTAAAATAACTTTTGGGGGACTGAGGCGATTGGGGTTAAGTGACTTGCCTAGGGTCATACAGTTATAAAGTATTACGTATCTAAGGCTGGATTTGAACTCAGGTCCTCCTGACTTCAGGGCTGATACTCTATCCACTGTACCATCTAGCTGCCCATGTAAAAAAATTGTAAACAATAAAATTATAAAATTTTAAGTTCCAAATTTTTTTTCCCTTTCTCTGCCCCCATACTTTCATTGAGAAAATAAGTAGTTTGATTGTATTTATACAAGTAGCTCATGCCAAACATATTTTAATATTAGCCATGTTGCAAAATAAAATGCAAACAAAATTTAAAAATAAAGTTTAAAAAAGTATTCTTTGTTCTGCATTCAATGTTGATCAGTTCTCTGTGGAGGAGAGTAGCATTTTCTCATTGTGGGTCCTTTAGGATTGTCTTGGTTCATTCTTATTTATGTAATATTTTTCCCCAGTCCTATTTAAAACAAAAAAGATTACATTTGTTTTTAAATTCTTTGAGTTCTAAGTTCTTTCCCTTATTCCTATTCACAATAAAGAAACCCCATGTCAAGTTATGCAAAACACTTCCATAAAAGTCAAGTTGTGAAAGAAAACTTAGCTCTCTCACTGTGATGAAAATAAAAACCCTTAAGAAAAATTAAGTTTTAAATTTTTTTATTATATCTTTTTATTTACAAGATATATATGCATGGGTAACTTTTCAGCATTGATGGTTGCAAAACCTTCTGTTCCAACTTTTTCCCTCCTTCCCCCCACTCCCTCCCCTTGATGGCAGATAGACCAATACATTTAAATATGTTAAAGTATATGTTAAATACAATATATGTATACATATCCATGCAGTTATTTTGCTTCACAAGAAAAATTGGACTTAGAAATAAGGAAAAAATTAACCTGAGAAGGAAGTCAAAAATGCAAGCAGGCAAAAACAGAGGGAGTAGAAATGCTATGTGGGGATTCACACTCATTTCCCAGAGTTCTTTCACTGGGTGTAGTTGGTTCTCTTCATTATTGAACAAATGGAACTGATTTGGTTCATCTCATCGTTCAGGAGAGCCACGGCCATCAGAATTGATCATCAATCAATATATATTGTTGTTAAAGTACATAATGATCTCCTGGTCCTGCTCATTTCACTCAGCATCAGTTCGTGTAAGTCTCTCCAGGCCTTTCTGAAATCATCCTGCTGGTCAGAAAAATTAAGTTTTTAAAAAGAGATAGAGAAAGAGAGAATGCTTCATTCTATATCCAAACACAATCAGTTCCTTCTCTGAGTATGGAGAAGATTTTTCATCATAAATCTTTCAGAGTAGGCATAGATGATTGTACTACTGAAACAGCAAAGTCATTCACAGCTGGTCATCCTAGAACATTGCTGTTATTTGTATACAGCACATATCACTTTGCTTGAGTTCATGTAGGACTTTCCAGGGTTGTTGATTTTTTTCTTTCCCAAGAGCATCTTGCCCATCATTTCCCATAGAACAATACTATTTCGTCACTAACATATACTACAGTTTATAGTGAGCCATTCCCCAGTTGATGAGCATTGGATGATTCTTTTGATCAGAGTGAATAGCTACATCTTTAAGTTGAATTTGAAACTTTTCCATATTCCTACAGAACTGTGGGTAACATGTACTATGAGGGATGAGACAATACCACTGAAGTCCGTATGGTTAAAACACTAACCTTTTCTTCTTTTTTCTTTTTTTTTTTTTTTAGCCAAATTTTCTATTTACTTTCCATTCCCAGGAGATTTGGGGACCTGAGTGTTTTGCTAGATATTATATTAATATTTATTTCCTTTCTTTGAACTATACGGTCTTTGGCTTACAAAATAGTTTGTTGAATCAGATAGTGAATGAAAAGATCAGGAAGCAATAGATAAGCATTTTAGTTGGAAAGATTTGACTAGTGTTAGAATAAATTTATTGGTTAGGACCTAAGATCAAGATACAAAGAATGGCTTTCATTAGTAAAAGGGTTCCTTTTTTTGTGTCGATTTCTTTTTCCAGATGATAAGTGGGTTACTTCTCAGAGTCATGTATTTAAATGCATAGAATAAAATACATAGGAATGCAAAAGAAGTTACAATGAAATGTCATTATCATTTTTAAAATTTGTTCATAATCTCTGGATTAAGAATCCCTGATTTAGTACTTAAAAATTTGGAGCCGAAAGGACTTTAGAAAGATCACAGTCTTTGATATAGCCCTTTAATTGTCTATGCATGAAAAACAACTTGCCTGAGTCCTGGTTCAAGTTGCTGTACTTGTCATCCAACTAGAAAATAGCATATCCAAAATGAGAAACAAAATCTATAACCTCTTAATTTATTGCTTTTTCTACTATACCACATTGCTTCTTAGTAGCTGTTTCAAAGAGAAAATAACTTCCATTATACCTTAAATCCATCAAATATATATATATATATATATACATGTATAATTTTCTCTTTCTCTCTCTCTCTCTCTCTCTCTCTCTTTCTCTCTCTCTCTCTCATACACACACACTCTGCCTGTCACATCAGAGGCTCTTAGTGAAGATGATCAGATCTGCCTCTACTTTTTCAAAAGTCATGTGAGGTCCCTGGGTTGTGTGAACACGTCAGGCTATAGACTCGGAAAGAATCCTAGCAACACAGACCAAAACGTTTGGTCTTGGAAGTCTTTACAATCATCTGACAAGGGCTTCTTTTCATTGCTCCACATTTCCTTTGGTGGGATCAGGGACCCAGAGAGCTGCTGTACCAGCTGCATGCTGGATGCCAAGAGTAGTTCCTGGGGTGCCTGTCTACCAACCTTCAATTTAAGAAGAAGGAGAAGTTTGAAGATCAGCTGCATCAGTGGTTAACTGGAGAACTAAATCAGACCCTAAACCCTGTTCCCCTCTACTTTCCAGATCAAAAGGGAAAAACAACAACAACAACATGAAAAAGAAAAGTAAATGAAAAAAAAATTTCTTCAGTCTTTATTTCTTCAGTCTATATTCAATCCATCAGTTCTTTATCTGGATGTGGATCAGTCATCAACCAATATAGCTGATATTTTGTACAATGTTTTCCTGACTGCTTTTTTTGCATCAGTTGAAATCTGACTCTTCATTATTTCTTATTGCACAGTAGTATTCCATTCATTTGCTACAGCTTTTTCAGCCATTCCACAATTGATGGACATCCTCTTAATTCCCAATATTTTGCCACTATAAAAAGGACAGGTATAAATATTTTTGCACATAGATCCTTTTCCCTTTTTAAACATATCTTTTGGATATAGACCTAGCAGTGGTATTGAATCTAAAGGTATGTATAGTTTGGTTGCCCTTTGAGCATAGCTCCAAGTTCCTCTCCAGAAGAGTTGGGTCAGTGCATAACTCCACCATGAGTAAATTAGTTTCCTAATTTTCCCACAATTTTTATCATTCTCAATATTTATCATTTTCCTTTTTTGTCATATTATCCAATCTGATTGGTGTGAGGTGGTACCTCAGAATTTTTTTATTTCACATTTCTCTAATCAATAGTGATTTAGAGTATTTTTTCATGTGACTATAGGTAGATTTAATTTCATCTGAAAAGTGCTTGCATTTTCCTTTGACCATTTTATCAATTAGGATATGACATAATAAATTTGATTCTGTCCTTTATGTACTTGAGAAATGAGGCCTTTATTGAAGAAACTTGCTGTGAAATCTGTTTCCCAGCTTTTTGCTTTCATTTTAATCTTGGTTATATTGGTATATATACCAGTGGTGGTATTGTTTGTACAAAAAATTTTTATTGCATATAATCAAAATTATCTATTTTACATTTAATTAATGTTCTTCATCTCTTGTTTGGTCATGAATTCTTCTCTCCCCTGTACATTTTTTTTTTTTTTTTTTTTTTTTTGCTGAGGCAATTGGGTTAAATGACTTGCCCAGGGTCACACAGCTAGGAAATGTTAAGTGTCTGAGGTCAGATTTCAACTTAGGTCCTCCTGACTCCAGGGCTGGTGCTCTATCCACTGTGCCATCTAGCTGCCCCTCTCCCATAAATCTTACAGGTAATGATTCCTTGCTCTTATTTGCTTATGGCATTACCCTTTATGTTTGAATTATACATCTATTTTGATTTTATCTTAGCATATGGTGTGAGATATTGATCCACATCTAGTTTGTGTTCAGTCCTTTACCTTTATTCTTTGTGTCTCTCTGCTCCATGTCTGTTTCTTATAAACAACTTATTGTAGGATTCTGTTTTTTGATATACTTTGCTATCCACTTCTATCCCATTCAAATTCACAGTTATGATTTCTGTGTATTTCCCTCCATACAATTTCTACTCCTGTTCATCCTCTTTCTCCTTTCATCAGAGTTTTGCTTCTGTTGTATGGCATCCCCTTTGTCTGTCCTCCCTTCTGTCAATTCCCCTGCCCCTTTACTTAATCTCCTCCTCGCCTGTTTCCCTGGTAAGATAGATTTCTGTTTTCAACTGATGGTGTATCTTTGTGAGCCAATGCTGATGAGAGTAAGGTTCAAGAATGAACTCTTCCATCTTCTTCTTCACTGTAATAGGTCTTTTGTGCCTCTTCATGTGAAATGACTTGCCCCTTTCTACCTCTCCCTTCAGCACCTACTGTAATCCTCTTTCTCATCCCTTAATTTTTTATGTAATTCCCTCGTTCATCTTATATCCCTAGAGTCTATGTATATCCCTTATAGTACATTTTTTTTTTAAATTACAAGTATCATTTTCCATGTAGGGATGTAATTTATTTAGCTGTATTGAATCCCTTAAGTTTTATTTTCCTTTTTTACCTGTTTATGTTTCTCTTAGGATTTTGATATTGGAGATTACATTTTTGACTTAATTTTGTTCCCATTATGAAATCTTAAAATCCTTCTATTTCATCAAATGACCTTTTTTTCCCCTTGTTGTATGTATTAATGCTTAATAAATTAACCAGTTAGGTGATTTTTAGAATATCATGTTCCATGATCTTTGATCTTTTAATGTTACAGCTACTAAGTTCTGTATAATCCTGATTGTGACTTTCTGATAATTTAATTTTTCTTTCTGGCCACTTGCAGTATTTTTTTCTTTGATCTAATAGTTCTGCAATTTGGCAATAATATTCTTTGGAGTTTTTATCATAGGATCTCTTTCCTTAGATGACCAGTGGATTCTTTCAGTGCCTGTTTTTACTCTGGTTTTAGGACATCAGGGCAGTTTTTCTTGATAATTTTCTTGAAAAATGCTGTACAAGTTTTTCTTTGGATTGTGGCTTTGTGGACTTGAAACCATTACCTATTTTCCTTTGTAATTTAACATATAAATGTTTTGAAATTGTCCTTTTCTGAGTTTGTGTCTTGCACTTCCCTGTCACCATAGCAACTTTCTATGTTGAGATTCTTTTGTTATTATTGTTATTTGCTCATCTTTTTTGGCTTTTTCCCTTTCTTTTAGAAAGCTCTGTTCCCAGAGTGGAAGGGATATTGCTTTAGCCTTCTTGTGCCAGAAGCTGCAGGATCTGGCTATTTATTTACTTGCTACTGCACTGATGTTACCTTGAGATGCATGGGGGACTCTCATGTCAGGTGCTGTGCTGCCAGGGTATGACGAAGATGATGACTGGTTGTGCTAAAGCCTTTAGACATCTGGCAGCTTACCTTGTGCTAATCTTGAGTCCTAGTGGTGGTAACTGGTTTCTGCTGAAGCCAGTGGGGAGTTGCTGCATTTCCTCTGGATACACTGAGGAACTTGGAGATCTTGCCACTTGAGGTTGCCTTTTTGCCCAGAGCTGTGTTGAAGCATAAGACATTTCTCATCACATCATACATATGCTACTAGTTTTCTGGGATGCTTCCTATCCTGGATTGTGTTCTTCTTTTACCCAAGTGAAACTGACCTTTCTTGTTGATCTTCCAAGTTCTTTGGGCTCAAAGATCAGGATGTTTCATCCTGTCTTTTGGCTGATTCTGCTGTTAGTTTTCTTTGGGGTTGTTTGGAAGTGAATAAGGAAGGGTTATGGCAATTTACTGATTACTCTACCATCTTGGCTCCCAGATGTTCCATCTCAAGTCTTTGACAGACAAACTGAAACACTTAGGAAACCTGATTAAAAGGACCAGAGAAGAGAAGTTTGTCTGTGAGAGTCATTTCTCCACACTGTTGGACATAGTGGACATCTAGTAAGTGAGGCAGTAGGGAAGGAGTTTCTTTCCAAGACGGACTGTGCCCAATAGTGCCCAATAGTGTTCTCTGTAGCTGCTCAACTGCAGATGCAGTTGGGACTATGTCTATAAATCATAGAAATACAGAGTGTGACTCTCAATATATCTATATGTATATAATTGATTGATTAAAGGCATGGTGGAATTGTATATATATATACATATATATGATTGATTTAGGTATAATGGAAGTTTATAGATATTTTATTTTTTATTTTTTTGCTGAGCCAATATACACATAGCTGAGATATGTTATTACCATCAGCCTAAGACATAGATTTTCTTTCAAAGTTGGAAACCCCTTTTAGTCTCTTCTATCAATAATCAGTTGTAGCACATTTTACTTTATTTATTTTTTAAGTAATAGCTTTTTATTTTTCAGAATACATGGTAAAGATAGTCTTCAGCACATAACCCTTAAAAACCTTGTGTTTTAAATTCTTCTCCTTTCTTCCCCTCCTCTCCTTCCCCCTAGACAGCAAGTAATCCTATATAGGTTAAACATGTGCAGTTCTTCCAAACATATCTCCAAGATTTTTGTTGCTCATTTATCATACTGCTCAAGAAAAATCAGAACAAAAAAAATGAGAAAGTAAAAAAGATGCAAGCAAACAACAAAAAAAGTGAACATACTATGTTGTAATCCATACTCAGTCCTCATGGTCCTCTCTCTGGATGCAGATGGCTCTCTCTATCACAAGTCTATCACCTTATTGTTGGATCATCACCTTATTGTTGAAAAGAGCCAAGAGCATCCCATAATTTTGCTGTTACCATGTACAGTGTTCTCTACTTACTCTCAGCATCAGTTCACATAAGTCTCTCTAGGTCTTATTGAAATCAATCTGCTGATTGTTCCTTATAGAACAATAATATTCCATTACATTCATATACCATAATTTATTCAGCCATTCCTCAACTGATGGGCATTCTATTGTGGCATGTTTTAAGCCATAGAACTCAAAGCTAAGTTACATAAATGGCAGCTCCATTATGGCTTGGATTACTTAGATACTTTAAATGACCTGTAATCTCATCAATGTAGGTACTTCCTCCACTAGTTCAAACTTTATCATCCTCCTTGGCCAGAAATCCCAAACCAAAGGGAATGTTACTGTTGGTCAGTTACTTAGTTGTGTCTGACTCTTCATGAATCTGTTTGGGGTTTTCTTAGCAAATATAGGAGTAATTTGCCATTTCCTTCTTCAGTGGATTAAGGCAAACAAACATGCCCAGAGTCATACAACTAGTGAATGTTGGAGACTATATTTGAACTCAGTTGACTCACATTGTCTGACCCAATGCCCTTTCCACTGAGCCATCTAACTAATTCAAGGAGAATGTTTTTATTGCCCAAAATGTTGGGAGCATTCCTTTAGATCAGATGTACTTAAAATTGTGTGCATGTGTCATGAATCTCCTTGATATTCTGATGAAATCTATGGACTTTTCAGAAGGATGTTTTTAATTAATAGGAAAGAAGGAAGCAAGCATTTATTAAATGGGTCCTTAGTGCCAGGTACTGTACTAAACCCAAAAGTTATAACTACAAGCAAAAAGAGGAATTTAGGAACAGAGTTGGGAAAGAAATACATAAAATAAAATAGAAAGGGATATGAAAGAAACCAACTATATTGAAACATAATTATAAATTTTTTTAAGTTTGCAAAGCTCCTGTCATAGCTCTTTTAATAAATGTCATTGTAAATGGCATGTACAGGCTTTCCATCAGTTAGTTCATGCTTTTGCTACACAACTAGCCTTTCTTCACTTCTTAGAGTGTTCCAGCACAGTTCCCTCTGTTGTGATATATTAGAGTCAATGCATACACATTGCATGCTTTTCCATTGTCTTTTGGATGACCCTCAACTTGAATTCTTCAGAGATTCTGATATTCTGTAATTCAGATATTGTCATCAGTCAGCAATAGCAGCATGGTAAGCATTTATAGAATACTTTAAAGTTTGAAAAGCCCTTTGAAATTTTTAGTTCAAAAGATATGCCACTGTTTCAAAGTGGTTTGAGATCATTAAAAACATTATATAACTTTCTTTCCTAAAGGCACTCTAGCCCATTATCTTATGCCCAGTTATGGGCCTAGTTCATTATATATTTAAATTAATTGTCCAAGATACATGGAGTGATCATTACCATCAAGCATTTGTTACATGATTTTTGGGCAGCTAGATAGTGCAGTAAATAGAATGCTGGGCCTACAGTCATAAAGATTCATCTTAATGAGTTCAAGTCCAGCCTCAGACACTTACTGCCTTTGTGACCAAGACAAGTCACTGAACCCCCTATTTGTCTCAGTTTCCTCATATGGAGGATGAATGAACTGAAGAAGGAAATGGCAAACTACTCCTGTATCTTTGCCAAGAAAATCCCAAATGGGATAACGGAGAGTTGTTCATAAGTGAAACAACTGAATAAAAAAGATGAACTCTTGTCTATTTTTTTCCAGAAATTTTTGAAACATTATATACAAAGGAGAAAGAATTCTCTAATTAGCATCATATTCAGAATTGCCCTTTAGTAAAATCATTTTAGGAAATATGTGAAGGATTGGTTAGGAAAGAAAGAATCTTCAGACAGATAGAACAATGAAAAGGCCATTGTGTTAGTCTGAAGGTGATTAAAGGGCATCGAGACTAGGCAACTGGGCTTGGAATCCAAAATACTCATCTTCAGGAATACTAATCTGACTTTAGGCATTTAGTAGCTATGTGACCCTGGGCAAATCACTTAATCCTGTTTGCTTTAGTTTCCTCTTCCGAATTAAAAAAGAAGAAGAAGAAGAAGGAAATAACAGATCACTCAGGTATCTTTTGCCAAGAAACATGTTTCTTATTAATATGGATTTTTTTTTTACTGAATATACTCCATGGTGATAAAATACCTTAGTGATTTCATATTTTATACTTTTCTTGTTTATATTTGGAGGGTCACACAATAAAGCCATCTCTTTTATATCTTTCAAAGAGTCTTCAATGATTCTAATACATTCAAGGGAGACAACTTACTAAAAGAGATATTTTTAGATAAAATTTTTGCTCCACCAAATTAAGTACTTTTTATTGTCAGCAATAAGTACAATTAATACTTATATTCTCTTGCTACCTCTCAAGCAGTTGTGTGATTAGGAACATAATGTTTTTTGTAAGATATCATTTGCAAAAGTCTTCCTTTCTCCTCTCGCTTTCATCAAGGTTTTTGTGATATATGCATTGATTTTCTAATACAAATCTTGTAGAAATAGGAATGTATTCTCTTGGTCCATGACATTTTTGGTGATTATATTTGAAATTTTTTTCTAAACCTTTACTGTGATCCCATTTTTATTTATTTATTTATTTAATAGCTTTTTATTGACAGAACCCATGCCAGGGTAATTTTTTACAACATTATCCCTTGCACTCACTTTTGTTCCGATTTTTCCCCTCTCCCTCCACCCTCTCCCCAAAATGGCAAGCAGTCCTATACATGTTAAATAGATTACAGTAGATCTTGGATACAATATATGTGTGCAGAACTGAACAGTTCTCTTGTTACTCAGGGAGAATTGGATTTAGAAGGTATAAATAACCCGGGAAGAAGAACAAAAATGCAAGCAGTTGTAATCCCATTTTTAATTTAGCTTTTAATTTGGTCACAATTTTGCCTTCTGCAGTTTGAATCTCTTTTATATATATTTAGTCTAATCTAGCTCATGTTTTTCTTTTTTCTTTAATGTTGCCTTCATTTTTTCATGCAGTACTTTGGAGATTGATTTTAGAGTAGTTATACTAGCTCTATTTAGTTTGTTGAAGGAGTAAAACCAAGATGGTGGAATGAAATGAAGAAGTTGCTTGAGCTCTCCCACTTTCCCTCAAAAACAACATGAAACCAAGCCTCTGAACAGAATCTAGGAAAACAGAGCTTATAAAGAGATGGAATGAAATAATTTTCCCACTCAAAATAGGCTGGAAGAACTTCAGAAAAGGTCAGTCTCACTAGAATCAAAGGGGCTCTCAGCCCAGCTCAGATGATGTCTGGGAAAGCCACTGGGAGGGTCTTAATATCAGTTGATCAGCAACTGAAACCCTTGATCCTGGCTTAGTAGAACAAGAATAGAGCAGATCAGTGGGGCAGCCTCTAGTCCCAGTATAGAAGGCAAATTGCCAGCCTGGGAAATGAAGCAACCACAGGCAGGAATAGATCAAGTTACATTCAGCAGTGTGAGCAAGTTACCAAACACAAGTGATCCCTGTACTCAAAGGCAAAGTTCAGAGCTGCAAAAGAAGCATGGGACAGAGCCCTTTGTACCACAGAAGCAAATCTTGTAATTTAAAAAATCACAAAATAGAAAAATAAACAAATATAAGAAAGAGAAAGAAAGGGAGGGAAGGAAGGAGGAAAAGAGAGAGGAAGGTAGGAAGAAAGGAAGGAAGAAGGAAAAAGAGAGGGAGGGAGGGGAATAGAGAGTGAGGGAAGGTAGACAGGGAAAGTGGGAGAGAAAGAAGGAAGGTAGGAGGAAAAAGAGAGAGGGAGAGAAGGAAGGAGGAAGGGAGGGAGATAGGAAGAAAGTAAGGAATAAATAAAATATAATCTTGGCCATAAAAAGCTACTGTGGTGACAGGGAAGACCAAAATACCATATGAAACTGCAAAGGGGGATATGAATTGTGCTTAAGTTTAAAGAGCCTTCTTGGAAGAGCTCATAAATCATTTTAAAAGTCAAACAAGGAAGGTAGAAGAAAAATTGAGTAAAGAAATGTGAAGTATGAAATAGAGAGTCAACAGCCTGGAAAAAAGGAAGGACAAAAATTAAGAGAAAACAATTCCTTAAAAACATACAGTGTCCAAATGCAAAAAAGAAAAAAAAAATCCATTGAAGAAATCAATTCCTTTAAAAAATACATTGGAGTAGTTTGTTATAAAAATCTTTACAAACCTTTTATTTTTCTTTTTTCATCTTAAAATGTCCTTAAGATATCTTTTGTATATTTGAGTGTCTTGCCAAGATTTTTGTAAATTAATTCCCTCCATTACTTTTTTTCTTTTTATGAGGTGAAACTTCTGATACTCTTCTATCTTTATATTATTTTACCAAAAAAAAGTTTACCTTAGATCCCACATCACTTAGGAAGAAGAAAGATTAAGTATTCTCTATGGGAAGCAATTTCTAGGTTCTTTTATTGTGGTTATTGATTTACTTGGGTTAGATATCCTAAGAACTCTCTGCCTCCATTTCTGCATACATCCACATGGACAATCAGTATTCATATGTAGAATTCAAAGGGAAAGGTATAACTCCTTTTACAAAAAGCACTCTCTTTGTCCCTTGTGGAGCAAGCCTCAAAGCTCTTCCCCTTAGTTTTTGTCAAGCTAATTAGAGAAGACAAAAAAAAAAAAAAATTCCTTAGGATGCTTTAATTGTTTTCTACTTATTAAACCAGGTAGATTAAATCCTTAAATTAGTGGGAAAATATGATCACTCAAGTGAAATAATTTTTTTCCTAACCCCTTAGTTTTTATCTATGAGTCTTGTATTCTAAAATAAAATAACGATGCAATTCAACTATTGCCATCACATTCAGCTAATTTACTACCTTAGAATTCTAGAATACTAATGGACATCTGAGATAGCAAGCATATCTCTCTCCATCTCTCTCTCTCTCTTTATTAGCCCCCCTTACACACTGCCCCTGCCCACTTCCCCTATACACACTCCTGGGGTTTTGAGCTATTTTTAGTGAGTTTTATTGTACATATGGCTTTCTTCTCATCTTGGTTTGGTGGTTTGTTTATCATGAATCTTCTTTTTTTTAAATAATAGCCTTTTATTTTCCAAATACATGCAAAGATAGTTTTCTACACACTCCTAAAAAACCTTGTGCTCCAAATTTTTCTCCCTCTCCCATCCTCTCCCCTAGATAGCAAGTCATACAATGAGTTAAATATGTACAATTCTTCTAAACATATTTCCCCAGTTATCATGATGCACAAGAAAAATCAGGTCAAAAAAAAAATAAGAAAAAAAAAGCAAGCAAAAAACAAAAAAGATGAATGCAATGTTGTGATCCACATTAAGTCTCCATACTCCTTTCCCTGGATGTAGATGGCTCTCTCCATCACAAATCTGTTGGAATTGGTCTGAATCACCACATTGTTGAAAAGAGCCAGGTCCATCGGAGTTGATTATCACAGTCTTGTTGCTATGTATAATGTTCTCTTGGTTGTTATCATCAGATGAAATCATTTTTTACAGAACAATTGTTAATAAATCTATTAAATTTCTATAATAATAATAGTAAGATCAAGAAGAAAAGGAAGAAAAGGAGATGGGGAAGGGGAAAAACCAATATTTGTAAAGTGCTTTAAGATTTGCAAAGTGCTTATTTTATTTAATGTTTTAAAATCTTGTGAGGTAAACTATTATTAAATAATATGAATAGAAGAATCTAATTAGCCTTCCCTTCTTTTCAGTTGTTTTCTACTTAGCTCCAAACTCTGACTACTTTGGGGAGGAGGAAAGAAGAGGGAAGGGGAGAGGGAGTGGGGGAGATGTTGTATACTAAAGTAACACTCCTACCCCCAAGTGAGATATTGCAGTAAGACTTAAGAGAAGATAAAGCTTTGGATAGTACTAAATATTTAAATTATTACCACTTCTTTTCCTTCCCTAAGACCTTGTTTTGTATGTAAGACATTCTAGGGCCATGGAGCTGTTTAAGCTGCTAATTTTATATATGAAATTATGTAATCAGTATTCCCAAATACTAGTTAGCTATCCAGAGGGTACGAAGGAGCTGAGTTGAACTTTTCAGTATCCATATTCATACTTGGGAAATTGGCAAACAAATCAGGGTTTGATTTATTATTTTTTTTTTTGATTTTCTAGACTTAAGAAAATATTAGAAGAAACATTAATAATATAGAAACTTAAAAGCGTGTCATGCATATTTATCCCACAGAAGAACTGATTAACTTTGACTAATCCTCATATAGGACTATTTCTAATAAGACCCCATAGTGTTAAAAAAAAAAAGAAAGGAATATCACTTTCTAAATCAGTAGTCTTAATCATAGCATAATGTCTAGTGAGTTCATAGTGCTTTGAGGTCTCACATTTTTAAGGTTGGGAGTGAGTTTTTCCCACAACCTGGTCATGTCCATTAATAATATTCAGAATCATAGAATTATAGACTTGGAAGGGACTTTTGAAAGTCATCTAAACAAATCCATTCCCAGTAAGCATTTATGTTCAGTCACCGTGCTAAGAGGAGCAGATAAATGGCTAGGTGACACAATGATTAGAGTACTGTGTTTGGTATCAGGAAGATCTGACTTTAAATTTGGCCCAGACACTTCCTAGTTGTATGACCTGGGCAAATAAAAAAACCCATTTTCCTCACTTTCCTCATGTGTAAAAGGAGCTGAAGAATGAAATGGCAAAGAAAAGAAAACTCAAAATGAGATTTTGAAGAGAAATACTGAATAGATTGGACATTATCTTAAAGGTTATGGACAACTAGGAAGTTCGGGAGAACCAGGAAAGGCCTCCTGGAGGAAATGATATTTGTTCTGTGTTTTAACAGAATTCAATTAATTTAATAGTTGATGATGAAGGAGCAAATGCATTCCAAGTACGAGGAACACCCAGTACATAGGCAGGGGTGGATGTAGTATATAAGGAATGGCAAATGGGCAATTTGTCTAGGCCAGGGGTCCTCAAACTTTTAAAATGGGGGCCAGTTCACTGTCCCTCAGACTGTTGGAGGGTCGGACTATAATAAAAAAAAACAAACAAACTTTGTTTTGTGGTCCTTTAAATAAAGAAACTTCATAGCCCTGGGTGAGGGGGATAAACGTCCTCAGCTGCTGCATCTGGCCCACAGGCCGTAATTTGAGGACCCCTGGCTAGACCGTAGAAAAGATTTCTCTCTAAAAACTGTTCAAGAAGAGAGGTTTTTTTGGAAGACTTCCAATAAGGAAGAATTACCTATCTGAAATAACCCATCCCTCTTAGAGATAGCACTAATCTTTAGGAACTTTTCCTTATACCAAGTCTAAATTTAACCTTTTTGCAATCTATACAAATTGCAGAAAGAGAAAATGAGGAAAAAAGTGGTCACATAATTCATAGATTTTGGAGCTTAAATTTACAATCAGATCTCCTATTACCAAGCCTAGTGCCCTTTTCACTTTCCTATAATGCCTCTTAAAAGGATTTTCTCTAGCAATGATAGATAATTTTGTATTTCAGAACTTGCTGTCCAAGGTTAGAAAATATTCTTGAAGTGATGCACGTAAATTTTTGTTTTAGAATTGTAATTTGATCAACCAAGTGCTATGGACTTAGCTTGTTTATTGGGTTTGTAACCCCAAATTCATTTTCAACAAAGTCTCCTACTGAATGCTATTCCTCAATCTTGATTCAGGACTAGTTGTTTCTTTCTTATCTGGGTAAAGTTACTATTTCTATAGAATCATTGTCAGTACTGCCTGTAACAATTTCCAAATACATCATCTAAGCACAGAGCTTTATTTGGTCAGCTGTAGATATTGCAGTATTTCAGGCTCATTTGCAAATATGTTGAGATCTATTCATTAATTTTGGCATTTGAAGGAACAGTTTTGAGTTTTATTTTCTAATTTGAAGTTTTGTTGTCATTCGGTCTCTTTTTCTCCTACTTTTCCCATCTGTGAAATGGTTATCAAAGGGAGTTTGTTTTAAGAAGTTTGAATGAGAAGAAAAATAGGAGACATTTATAAAGCGTTTTATACTTGAGCTTCACAGTAGTTCCCTGAGATTGACACTATTATTATATCCACTTTATAAATGAACAAATCAAGCCCCAGAGCAGTGAAGTGACATGTTCAGAAGGACAGAGTTAATGAGTATTTGGGATGGGAACTAAACCCGTCTTCTTTTCTCCAAATCCTACACCCTATCTGATATACTATTCTACAAGGGTGCTTTTTATTGACAAAAATTTTCTTTCAATCTAACCTTTCTTTAGAAAACTGCCCACATCCATATGTTTCACATATTGTCCACCTGTAATGAAAAGTTAAAATGTTTTCTTTTAAGTGGAGGTTTTTAGATCTTAATTTGTCTGGAGGGAGGCATATGCATATATATAGGATCTGTAATTTACCTTTGTTACTCAGGCAATCAGAAGTGGGTCATCATCAAAATCTGGCAATGTGGCTTGTAAACTTGGCAAAATAATCCCATTATAGGCTTTCCTAGCCAAAAATAATATTTTCCCCCAAAAAAGGATCCATGATTAGTACTGGTAGTGTTTTATTTTTCCACATATGCATCATATCTTGCACTGCATTTAGAATTATGTTGACTGTCTGCTAACCATTCTTCCTTTTCTTCTACAGCCTCCAAGTCCATTATAAATAGTATGCTGCGGGACCCTTCTCAGATTCCAGATGGAGTTCTAGCAAATCAGGTCTATCAGGTATTAATCACAGCTGTCTATTCTCAGTGGCGATGCTGTTATCTGCCTAGCAGAGTAAAGGATTTTAAACCTCATTTAATTACTGTCATCATAAACTATCACTGAGGTCAGGGTGCACCATAAATGGCAAGGCAATATTTGCGAGAAGAGCATTTCAGTTTTTAATAGCTTTGCTTTTATAGTGAATAAAAAGCATGCAATTTTTGTTTTCTGTGATTAAATCAGGGAAAAAAACAGCTCCTTGATAGTGTTACTTCTTCCTTCTTCTTCTTTCTTTTTCTTTTCTTCTTTCTTTTTCTTCTTTTCTCTCTCTTTCTCTAAAGAAAACTAATTACTGTTTTTGAGCCATTGTTTGCCTGTAATAGTATGTACTATTGTCCAACACTACTCCTCTTCTCTTATTTATTGGCAGTGTATCGTGAATGACTGCTGTTATGGACCACTGGTGGGCTGCATCAAACAGTATCCTTTCCCATAAACTGTTAGGTGCACAATCGGCAAGTTCAGGCTCCGCAGAAATGTTTCGCTTTAACCTGACATAAAGTTCTGCTTCACAAAACACATTTCCTCCTCTTCTGTTGTACATTCAATCAAGGGGAGGGTCACAGCGGACCTCTCTTTCTCTCTCCTGCTTAAGAAAAACCCAAGAGGCCAGTGGGAGGTGTCAGTCCAGCAGTTGGACATTCACACACTTATTTGAAACTGTTTGGCTTCTGATGAGATAAAAGGTATAGAACCATTAGGTAGGTAACCTACTGTCCTGAATTGTATTTGACTGTTTCCAAGGAATTTTTTTTTTAATGTAATAAAGTTCCATTTAAAATGGTTGAAATAGGATCAGATTCATTGAAATAACTTTCTAGCCTGAGGTTAAAGGTGCTGGATTCAATTAAGATATCAGGGACTATCACCTTTTAAAGCAAAGAAGAGTCTTATTGCTTAAATGGCTGATTAAAATCTAGACATAACATTTAGAGTTCTTCAAATTTTCATTTTCCTTCCCCTTTCCTGCATACTGTTATAGAAAAGAATCACTAATTATGAGTCAAAGATGATAAAATATATTAAAAAGTTAATTTTACTAAATAAAAATGCATTTAAACTTTATTAAATATTATTATGACATATGATAAACTCCAATAATTATTTTGTAAACATTTTCATTTTCAGGCTTCTTTCTAGGAATAGAATAGGGGAAAGGTTAAGAAAAGGGGTGATCTAGAACTCAATGTTGCAGATACAACATAGTCTTAGAGTTGCCTGGTCTACTAAAGTAGTTGGAATGACTTGCTCATCATTACACCGCTAATATGTGTCAGAAAGAGAACTTGAGTTCAGGTCTTTCTGATTCCATGGAACATGAGGTAATAATGCCTTTTTCTAAATATTAAAGCCTAACAGATATTGAAGGCGTTAGCCTAAACTTTTGTGTTTACTTTAATTTCCAGATGCTTATATTTCCCCTTTACATGTTTTTGATCATTATAGATGAGACTGAAAATAAGTCACATGACCAAAAACCAGAGTGTCATTGATAGCTTGTTAGGAGACATTCCCCTAGAAGCCCTTCATCAGTCTCATCAACACAAACCAGCCTCTTCCTTCTCCCTACCTTGCACCCTTAGGAAACTACAACAGTGTATAGATGTGTAATTTCATAATAAATGTTTATTAGTCTGTAGATACTTCTGCTTGAAAGAATTCATTCATTTTTCTCTATCAAATATAAACTGTTTTGATTTTTTTTTTCTTTAATGGAGTGCTCTAAAATATTCAGTGCTTGTTATGTTGAGTTGTGTAATTACATGTAACCAAAGTCTGTTCTTCCAAATCTTTTGAGAATTAATAAAAACACAGAACTAGCCTCAACACATCTTTCCATTAAACCAAAGAGAGATGACATCTTTATCCCTATCATCAAATTAATGAGAGTGCTGGAAATCTTAAAAGTTTGCCAACCTCATGTTCAGCACATTTGTATTACAACTAATGTTGTCTCAGAGTATCTGGTGCTGAATTAGATGTTAATTTTAAAGCACATAAAATAGTTAAAAATCAATTTAAAGTTAAGGTTTTAAAAGCATAATGTCTTCTGAAGGATTGCATATTGATTTTAAATATAACTCTCTAATTATAAATGCATGGACTAAAGTATGAAGTCAACCTCTTTGTAAATGCCAGGAGGCTATTTTTCAGTAATAGTTCAGATGCTTACGGGAAACTAGATTGCTGTACTGCTGGAGTAGAAAATGGCTTGTGAGGTTATTTACAAGTTTTGCCCCATGGTCACTGCCATACATCAATAATAGGTATTATTATAGACTAAGTCTAAGTGTTTCTGCTTATGGTGCATTATAAATTCTGTTTGCAGTATTTTCCTTACATTTTTGCTATCATTCAATTTCCCTTTTTGGCTCTGTTATTGCCATCAGAGTTTAATGTAGGACATGATTTCAATTGATAAAGACAATGATAGATCTATGTAAATGGATTTCACTAGATTATGTTTTTGGTAGTTCTATGATGACTGTAGCTAGTAAAATTACTGGTTTTTATAAGCTTTATTTTCCAGTTCTTGCACTTTATGTAAATTTATTGTGAATAAAACATCATAAAAGAATAGACTTTTCTCCAAAGTTTAAATTAGCCATTTTTTTTTAGCATTCTAAATATGATAGAATCGATATTACACTCTAGAATTTTCTTTTTGCATGGAGACATTGTAGATTGGGGGGAAGGGGTAGTTTTCTATTCTTTGAGGCAGCATGGAGTAATGCATAGAGGACTGACCTTCATTCACTCTAGAATTAAGAAGATTGGGATTCAAATTTAGACTCTGAATTATCTTTGCTATGTGACCATAGGCAAGTCATTGAACAGTATATTTGATGCCCCAGGCAACACTTAAATGGTATAAATTGGAGATGGCTTGACAATCTTATGGATTGAACACTCTACACAGGTATAATTGTGTACCTCCTCCCCTAAAACAAATACAACTTTTACTTCTGATATGGGTAAGTTACTTGGTCTTACTAGACCTCAGTTTTCTTATCTATAAGATGGAAACTGGAGAGGGAAGGAAGGAAAATAAGTAAGTAAATTAGTTGGTATCTAAGATCTCTTCCAGCTATATTATTCAATAATCTTGCATCAGTGACCCTGACTGATCAATGGGAAACACAGAATATGAGATTTTCATTAAATACTTTATTTTATTCTGACTAGAATAACTATTTTCTCATGACAGTAAACATGTAATTCATATGCCATTCTCTTAGTTCTGTGATATTTACATCGCTCATGTTCAGCAAACTACAACAGTTCACAATCTGGAAAAGCACACATTTATTCAACATGAAAGGTATAAAGCCTTTTTATTCCATTACAAAAATGTTACAGCTATAATTTTCTATATAGAATAAAAGGATAAATTGATTATTTGCTAGGAGGAAAACGAGAACAAAAAAGAAGTATCAATTGCTATTACACTTTCTTCTATTTCCCCCTCTTCCCACCCTATATCTTGTCTTCTTTTCATTCCACTTTCTATGATGTAGAATGAAAAGGAAACTCGGGACTTCAGCTTTCCAAAGTAACTTCTAGATGCAGTGTGAGGGGAAAGATAATAATGCCGGAAGCTTAAAATGCTGTGGGTTTCATTTCTGTACCATCAGTAACCTCAGTTTCATGATTCAACATTTTGAATGTAAATAATTTACAGCCATAAAAGTGAGAGCATATTTTATATGGGATAGAAGTAAATAATTTAGGTCTCAAAAGTGGGATGCCCCTAGTAATCAGATATTCTTGAGTGGTATTAATCAAATTACTTCAATGAATCCTACAAAAACATGACAATTTTATAATTTTTTTTAAAGAAAGTCTTGGGGAAAACATTTCTAGTAGAAATTAAAGGTGAGAGACTATACATGTCAGGGAACTCAAAGAAAGAAACGAAAACATCAAAGGAGGTAATAGTCTCTATAATATTTTACAACTTTCTCTGAGAAGTATCATAAGTGTCAATATCCTATAAATATACATATATTTTAAAATGATAAAAATTTAATGTTTCACACTTTACAAAGGCTTTTCCTCAGTATAATCCTCTGAGGTTGTCGTGCACCCCCCAAATTTTGTAAATCCTAAGATCAGAGAAGTTATATGACTTGCCTATTGTATGAAAGTTAAAGAGGGGGTCAATGGAGACTACAACCTATCCAGACCTTTGAACTCCCAAGTTCAATGCTCTGACTTATACTTGTTAATGGAGAACAAAGAATCCTGTATATTCACAAATAACCTTCATGTTGTTTTTTATTTTTTATCAAAATTGAAGTCTTTAGAGGTATATAATCAGGCTCAAAGAATCACAGTAAACCATAGAGAAAATTATGATGCAGGGCAGTCCAACACTATCAATGTGAAATGAGGAATTTAAGAAATTATCTGAAAAACTGATAATACTATGATTTTGACTGAACTAGTTAAGAAATTAGGGAAGAGGCAGTGTAATGCAACTTCCCTGAAAGAGTCTCTCAACCTAGTAACATGGAACTTGTATTAATTTCCAGCTCTGACAATTTCTAGTTTCCTGGCACTGAGAAAGTGACCTTACTGTCTTTAAACCTAAATCTTCTCCTGTGGAATGGGAATATTAATGTTCCCATTACCTACCTACCTACCTATCCCATAGAGTTGTTGAGAGTAAAACCTTGTCTAAATCTTAAAGTTCTGTATAAATGTAAGCTCTTTTGTTTTTTTCTCCTTATATGTCTGAATTTATATAATAATAGCCCATTTATACAGAGGTTGGGTTTCTAAGGCAACTTCAGCCAACATAACTAAAAATCTGGAAGCAGAAAAGATCACAGAGAACCTGAAATGACTCTTCTAGAATTGTTGTGTTAAATCTAATTCATTAGCTGCTCACTCAGATCTTTATTGACTATTGTTTATTATAATATTTATTATTTATATTATTATTTAAATATAATTTGTAATAAGCTTAGTCATTTTACTTCTTAAAAACTGACTAAAAATGGTACTCTAAAGGTAGGGATGGAAGATGATTTTAGGCAACAGGTGCTGTGATTGTTGTTGCTTTTATTATGCCTGTGACTGACATCAAGGGAGGAGACAGAAAAATTAAAAAATAGATAAAGAACTGCTCTCTATATATCAATATGCAAAGGTTGATGTTTATAGTGATGACCCTGAATCACCAAGAAAAAAGTTATCTTTATATCATTTTAAATTATATGTAATATGTATACATATGGTTTTAAAGTTATTTATTCTTAAAGAAAGGCAGCATAAAATTGTGAATGGAAAAACTGGACTTAGAGCCAGGAAGATCTACCCTAAATCCCACCTTTGACATTTGTAGGCTATGAGAATCTAGACAAATCACTTCCTTAACATCTCAGTTCCTTAGATAACTCTCTAATTCTATGTAAGTTGCAGACAGGGTACCAATCTGCATGGAGAGAAGTAGTTTTCTTATTAGAATGCACTGTCTTAGGGGACTAAAGATTGTCTGATAATAAATACTATATATATATATATATGAATTTTCCATATCAATGAAATCACAGTTCTAGTCTCTACCCCTATCTATAATGATTACAACAGATTTTTTACATTTGAATGTGTGAACTTCAGTTTCTTGGACAATCTTATTCCTAAACAATGATGGGTGAATAGGGAAAAACACTATTTCACTCTGTTGGATGGTCCTGGTATTTGTGTTGGTACCATTTTATTTTAACCTTGTTACCCACTTTAACTAAAACTATCTAGTGCCATTGGGCACGAACATGAAGTCCTGCTGAGAGATTTGCTTCTAGAGAGAAACTTGTCCTTTCTAGGTAAGTACTAATAATAACCAAACATACCTTCTTTAGCTTCACATATCTTAGTGAATCTTTAAAAAAAATACACACACACACATACACACTTGTCTCAAATTGCACTATATTATGTACTAAAGGAAGAGTAAAGGATGATTGATGGTGTGCATGTTATCTTTTATTGATTTAGAACTGAGCAGGAACTCAGTTACCTAATCCTCTCTCTATATATACAGCACATGCAGAGGCTTGCAATTAATATTTTATAGAATAAGTATCTGAAAAAATGCTTTAATATCTGTTGCAGTATTACTTTTGGTGTCATGAGATATAACTATAATCTAGGCCTTATAAGAGTTAGAAGGGAATTGAAAAAATAGTATCCATAAAATGTTTTATGTATTAAAAATAATTGGCTAGAAAAATTCACATTAAGATATATTTTTTAAATTTTTAATTATCATCTAGAATATTTTAGGATTTTTTTTTGTTTGAAAGTAAAAGAAGCATTAAGCTGTTTTGTATTGATTTTTTAAAAATATTATTCTTGTTTCAGATTCAAATGGAATAGGATAAATGATGGGTGTTTGTGTATTTATAAATATTTGCCAAATATTTTTTCTTTGGATATTTGTACAGTATCAGAAACTAACTCCCATTTAAATAAAAGTTATGTGATACTTTTCCCAGTTCTCTATATAAAAGCTATCAACTAATTAAGAACGATTTGAATTTCTTAAAGGAAAATGGTAAATTACCACTCTTGACATCAGGTGGCAAGGGAAAGAGAGACTTACTGTTTAAATCCTAAACACAATATTACATAATTATTTCTATCTATTTCATTTAGATGTTAGATATTATAGCCTTAAGAGGAAATCAAAGTACTTTGGATTATATTGGCTTTGTATCAAGTAGACAAAGAATTGGTGAAGAAAAATCAAATATAGAACAATTATTAATGGTCCAATGCCAAGTTGAGAAAAGGTCCTGCAGCGGGCCTTTTTGGATTCAATTCTCAATATTTTTATTAATGAGTTGGATGAAGGAGTTAAGAATGTTATCAGATTACAGATGATTTGAAGCTGGAAGGCATTTTAGACATAATAGTTTGACTGGGATTAAAATATACTGTGATGTTGATAAATTGGAGAAATAGTCTCAAGTCATTGCAATAAATTTCAATACATAAAAGCAATTTATAGACTGGCAGAGTCTATGGATCTGAGGCATTATACCCAACTCATTTCTCCAGAGCAGCTAAATGACATAATGGATAGACTGCTGAATTTGAAGTCAAAAAGATTAGAATTCAAATCCTGCCCTAGTCACTTTAGCTGCTCTCATCACTTGTTATGTGATCCCTTAGGTTAGTCATTTAATATCTCTCAGTCTACTTCTCTATTTATAAAATGGAGATAGGTAGATAAAATGGACATCTACTACTTGGGAATTGTATTTTGGGTTATGTTCATCAGAATAAGTCAATTCAAAGCTCTTGTATTCCTGGAGTTTCAGGAACTATCTCAGAAAGTATCCCAAGTTAAAGAATACATAGTGAGCCATAAATAAAATGAGATATTGCTAAAAGTTCCTGCCCTATGGCTTTTTCAGATGAGGATCAGATAGGAAATGGAATATTGGGATTAGAATATGGATTGAATTACAGTTAGAAAGCAAGTGACAGGGATATAGTTACTATCAGGCAGTCATTAATAATTGATGATAGACTTGGAATCAGGAAGACCTGAGTTCTAATTTTGCCTCAAACCCTTAAGAAGCTGCAGGACATTGGGCCAAAAGTCATTTAATCTCTCTTAGCCTTAGTTTGTTCATTTGCAAAATGAAGTTTATAGTAATACAATCTACCTTACTCGGTTGCTGTGATATTCAAACAACATAACATAGCTATAAAAAAGGACTTTGCAAACTTTAAGGCACTCTTATAAATGTTGTATATTATTATATCACCAGCCAAACACCTACACATCCCTAATTTTTTGGCCTATTTCCCTAGCACTTTTGCTGTGGTCATCCTACTACCCTATCATCTCTTAAAATAAAAAATAGCATTTTTACATAGAAATTTTTCAAAGGACTTTAAATACATCTTCTCATTTGCTTCTCATAACTCCAAGTAATAGGTGCTATTACTATCTCCATTTTACAAATGGAGAAGTAGACTAAGAGATATTAAATGACTAATCTAAAGGATCACATAATAAGTGATAAGGGCAGCTAAAGTGACTAGGGCAGGATTTGAATTCTAGTCTTTTTGACTTTAAATCTAGCACTCTATCCATTATATCACTTAGTTGCTCTATAGAAATGAATTGGGTCTAATGCCTCAGATCCAGAGCCTGTCTCCTAGGCTATGTACCAATTTCCCTTCACAGTCACCAACATAGAACTAGGAGCTCTCATCAGGTAGGTACACAAAGGGATGGTTCTGGTTCTAACCTTACTCCAGAGTTCATTTGTATCTCGTGAGTAGAGTGTTCTATTTATGGACTACTGAGTGCTATAAATAAGGCTGTGAAGGAGCCATCCTGGAGATTTAAAACCAACTTTGAGAACAGTCAAAGCATCTGAAAGAAGATTCCACCTGTAGTTCACTGACATGAATATTTCTAGGGGCCCTGAAAAGATCTCTTTGAGCTTCATTGTGATAGTGGGCCAGGGATAAAAAAAAAATTAGAGAAGGACGCTGAGATTTCCAAAGCATAATAATGATCTTTGAAAAACACATGCTGGATCTTTATATTATTGATGTTCCATCTTGTCTATAAATTGCTTTACTTAGAGGTGAGACTTCATAAATTCTTATGTATGTTTGCTGTGCATTTTTTCAGTAAGTCATTAAACCCTTTGATCAATGTTCCCTCACTTTTATCCATGTTCTTTGTCCTCTTTTTCTAGCAGAGGGGAAAATGAAAAAAAAAAAATTGTGATTCCAAATGTTTGGTTAATATAGGTTGTACGTATATCTACTCCAGAGTAGGTATAATGCTTTACAGAGCACATCCAATAAAAGATATATATGGGGATCAAGCTAAAACAGCATGGTAGAAAATAAAAAAAACTGAAGTGCTAATAAAGATTTAACAGGATGAGAGGTAAAAGGGTATTGCAGGGAAATAGAATGAGACGTGGACAATTGAGAGTCAGTGTTTTATCCCTCCCCATTTGTTCTTCCTAATTCACTTAATGTACTTTTAAACCACTAGCTCTTAGCAAAAATAACCCCAAAAAAGCCTCCATTCTTTTAGCTCTAATGCCATTATCCAAAATAAGATAAATGCCTAGCATCTGAAACTGGGAAAATTTTAGAAATAATAATTTGACTGAATTTAAAGGATTCTGTATTGCTTAAGTACTGGTTTTACCATAGGAGGATTTGGGTTCAGGTTCTACCTTTATCCCTTTGAAGATATGTGACCATAAGTTATATATTATTGTTAATATTATTACTATTACTATTATTGCAAGTGCTTAGTTCAAGTCTATTTTTGATGTGACAGCAATCAGCTATTATTATTATTCTTGTTAGATTTTGTTATTAATGTGGTAGTAATCTTGCTTTCCTAAAAGAGATTATAATACATTTTAGGTAATGGCTAGCACCTATAATAAGTTTTTAAAATATTAGTATATTCAGTCTAGAGAGAGAGATCCACAGAGATAGATACATAGATAAATAGAAAAAGAATACATACAAACAGCATGAATATTTCCCTGCTTATAGAGAAAAACACTTTTTTGAGTTTTTTCCTTTTATAAGAATATAATGAAAAATTTTCTGAAGTAAATTAACAAAATCTGTTTCTAGGAGGGTATTCAAAGCCAACTCTAGATGTGTATAGCTGGTCCATACTTTATGCACACCTTTGGGAACCAACCATAGGACATCTAGTTATTGTGAGGATAGGATGATATATAAAACTGGGAGAAGAGGAGACAGAGTGAGTCATGTTGATTCAGGATTAGCTAATTTAAAGTATAATTCTTTTTCATTTTTATTTTTTTTAGTACTCATTCAACAATCTGTAATATGGAAACTAGACTTAATTATTTTATTGAATCATGCCTAAAGATGATAACCTTTACTTAACCTTAAAAATCAATTAACTATAAGAAGTTTGACTGTGCCCTTTTGTTCCTATATTTAGTAATAGTAAAGCTAGGTACCTCATCAGTATGTAAAGAAGGTAGTTAATTTATTCTATGCATTTTAAATATTTTACTATAGTACTGAATTAACACGTGTTTACTTAAGATTAAAACATGAAAATGCAGTGCCTAGTATGAAATATTGTTATGGTGTAGTCATCCTTTCAGCTTATAAATGCCCCTTCACAATGATTAATTGAGCCTAAAGTACTATGCCAGGCAAATTTAGATAGTACATCATTTAAAATCAAATGGTAAAATACTGATAAATAAGTAGACACTTGAGTCTGATCTTTCTTATTTACACATGTACACTCTGAAGCCTATAATAAAGCTGCACCCAAACATGTTTGTTTTCCTTCAGATTTTTTTGTGATCAGACATAAAAAGCCTCACTTGAAATTTTTAATCCCAAGTGATTTCCAATGATGAACATCCCATCCATTTACTAGTCATGGTTTATGCACTAGCCTTTCAAATAGTAAAAATCATAACTTTTCCCATACGGTTTTGGTCCTTTCCTTAACTATCAATACAGTCCATCTTATTACTGACCTTTCCAATGTAATATTCATTTTTTTCTTTTTTGTCATCAAAATTTTTTTTAAAAAAATCTTTCTCCCATTTTTAGAAGGACAGTATTTTCTGACCTAATTTTGGCTAAATTTCAATAAATAATTATTTTGCCAAGGATTTTTACCATTGTTCAAGAAAGGACATCACATTTTCAAGGGGGGAAATCATAGTTTAATTGAATGGGTTAATAAATATTGATAACTTTTCTACTTGTCTTTCTTAAAAACATAGCTGATTTGAATTTTACCTTTTAAAATGGAATCTGGTATTCTAGCACATTTAAAATCTCATGGGAACTAAAAGACTTTAGTTATTTGTGAAAGTAAATGAGTTTAAAAGAAAAGTTCTTTGAGCTCCTTGGAGGAAAGGAAATCTATAAATTTGTGACAGGTATTATGCACCTATTTTTAAGCAAACCATTATATCCAAGCAATTAGGTCAAATGTTAACAGTCAACAATTCCCTTTCACACTTGAATTAATATCTGTGAGTCATACAGTATGATTTTTCTAGGAGTGTTGATAGAATTGTGTCAACCCAGTCAGATTTTCTCACCAAGTTCCCTTCCTTTGTGACCAAATGACATGGGTTTTCAAGATGGTCTCATTCTAATTATATTCTAACAATCTGAGCTAACTAGTTACAAACTGACCAGGTATAATGTCAGCGGATGATTAATCTAGATGTACTTGCCTGCCAGTTATCCAGAGTTCATTTTGCCATAATGAAGAATCTTGAGTCTAGCACTGAATTTATATAACATCTTTGCTCTGAGGCAAATAAGATTCTTCACATACTTTTCCATTGACCATTAGGTATTGTGGTCCTCCTCATAGGACCCATATGAAATAGTTAAACACAGCAATAATCCATCCCACTTCCAGCCTGTAGATGTGGAAAATATGTTTTGTTCTCCCAATGGAAATTATAATAATTTATATACTAAATGAATAATGAGACTGCTTCCTGGGCTTTCTTCTCTTTGGTTTGTGAGACTTTTGGACAAGAAAGCAAAGAAAGGACCTGAGAAATAGGAACAGGACAAGAGTGCATTTATGGCTGGAGAAAATAAAAAAAGAAAAAGACATTTCTGCCAAAGACAAAGAAGATAAACCATTGCTCTTCCCTTACCTTCCATGAATTGGCAGACTTCCAGGTGGGAAAAGCTTTCATTAGGTAGCACCAAGGCTAGGAGCTGGTACATATTCTTGTTAAGTTTGGCTGCCTTAATAAGGGTGCACTAGAAAAAAAATTTTTTTCTTCCCCTTTCCAATGAATGTTGCCCTGTTGGGAGCAGCTGACAATTATTTTGAGTGACACCTTAGAAGCATTTGCTTTATCTTCATCCCCTCCACCCCCCATGTTTGGTCATGCTTTATGTCAAACCAGCATATTTTACATGGGTCCTTTTCCAGCTCTCATGTAAATACTCTCCGGGATTCCAGGAGGGTATAATATATAAAACTGAATAGGCTTAGTGAAGGATGTCCCTTGCTGTAAGAAATTAGGATCTTTGTTTCCTAAGAGTTCATCTGTTCCTGCTGCTTTATTCCCCACCTGAAGCAACAATCCTCTGCTGGGGAAGTGATTATGATGTGACAAACAGAGGATTATGACTTCAGGTGAAGAATAGGCAGCAGGAGCAGATGAGATTTAGAATACAAAGATCCTGTTTACATGCAGATGTTAGCAGTAGAGAACGAGAGACTAGAAATAAAACATATGATTATATAGGCTGAAGTGAATTGAGAAAGATGGTTATTCCATGAGGCATTAGCTGTTATTTAAATTCTACCCTTTCTGAAGGTTAAAAATAAGATGTGATTCTCATCGCAATTATTGTAGTATTCTTTTTAAAAATGGGCCAATTCTCCTCCTTCCCAAGGGAGCAGGAATATCAAGGGATGATGGTAATGATACTTATGTATGCCTTCTTCTTGAGACCCAAAAAGATGTAGGTAATTGATGGCTTGAGCATCCTGACCCAGACTAGGTGCTATAGAAATTTAAAGAGAATACAATATCATCTTCCTAGCCACTCCCTTGATTTGTTCTCTTCCAAGTTGCTGTTGCTCCTGCTTCTACATTCCTCTTGACATAAGGCCAGAATCACCAACAGCCCAGAGACCTCCATCAGCAGGAGCAATATAAACTAGCTATGTGATCCCTATCACTCTGATACTGAGATTGTCAGTCTTTTTGTGGAAAACAACTACTTTTTATCTCCGGAGAGTTTTCAAATCAATGCAGGACTAGGATGGAGTTGGGGGTGGGGGAGGGTAATCATCTCTGTAAGGGCTAGTCTCTGTAGCAAGGTCTTCTTGTGATCAGTTACTGTGTTGCCCATTTGGAGTCTTCCATTCTAACGGAATATCATACCAATACTGCCATCACATTGTGGGAAGAAAAACGGGGGGAAAATACATCCGATCCTAGGTCTAGGGCTAAAAGGGATTGTAGAGGTCATTCAGTCCAACTACCTTATTTTACATATGAAGAAACTGAGGCTCAAAAAAAATTAAGTTATTTGTCTAGGACCATATAGCTAGTACATGTCAGAACTAGAATTTGAATCCAAGTTCTCAAACTCCAAACCAATTAATTTTCCATTGGACAATCATTATTGACAGACTAGACTATCATCCTTAATTTGTTAGTTCTTAAGTAACATGCTACTAAGAAAGGCAGTAATACCAGTAGAAGGATTCCTAAGTCAAAGGGAATAGTAAATTTTATTACACTTTTGCTTCTTAATGGATTTCTCTTCAGAAATTACAATAAATTTGCAATGTTATTAACAATACATAGGGTTTTGTGTGTGTGTATGTGTGTGTGTGTGTGTCTGTGCTGTCATTTAGTTAATTCACCAATTTCATAGGACTGATAGTACTTCAGAATTATTTTAATTTATAACTTTCTTACTGGGGTGGAATATTTTTTCAAGATTTCATTTTTTTAAAAAATTCATGTCTACAGTTTTATGAATTGTCCATATGCATCTCTTCTTTCCTATACTAGAATTCTATTGCAGTGGCTCGTTCTATTTGGTTTTATAATGTTACTTTTATTTTACTTTTTTTTTTTCAGTCAAGACACATTGATTTCCTCCCTCTCCCTTTTTCTACTGCCTTCCTTATTAGAGGGGGAAAAAGGGAGAAACAAAGGCTTTGTAATAAATGCATAGTTTAGTAAAATAACATCTTTCATTGACCATGTCCAAAAATGTATGTCTAATGTTTCTTAATTCCTTCTATCAGGACATAGCACAGTTCATCAACCATCTTTAGGATTTATAGTTGGGCATTGCAATAATCATAATTCTTAATGTGTCAAATTTATTTATCTTTACAGTTCTTTTGTCATATAGTATTCTGTTTCTGCTCATTTCATTATGCATCAGTTCATATAAGTCTTCTCAGGTTTCTCTGAAATCATTTCATTCTTCATAGCACAATAGTATATGTGTGTGTGTGTGTGTGTGTATTATATAGACATATATATCATATGTGTAATATACTTATATATAATATATGCAAATATATACATATATTAATAAATATATACAAATATATTATGTATAAACAAATATATACATAATATGTATATATTTATTTATATACGTATATATTTGTTTATATATATTATATATGCATAATATATATATATATATATATATATACACATATATATATGTACATACTAGTTATAATATATTAGAATTTTTTCAGCCATTCCGCAGTTGATAAGTACCCCTGCCTTAGTTTCTAGTTTGTTTGTTTGTTTGTTTTGGCCACCACAAAAAAAAGAGTATGTGTTTCTGTATTTATATGTGTATATGTGAATATGTATGCATGTAGATCTTTTCCTCTCTATTTGCTCTCTTTGGAATGGCAACTTAAAAGTGCTGTTGCTTGGTCAAAGATTATGCTCAGTTTAATGATTTTTTGCATACAATTCCAAATTGCTTTCCAGAATGGATATGCTAATTAACTGTTCCACCAACTATACATTAAGTTGGATCTTTTCTTGCAGCGCCTCCAACAACTGTCATCTTCCATTTTTGTTATATTTTCCAATCTGATATGTATGATGTGAAACCTCAGAATTGCTTTAATTTTCATTTCTCTGATTATTAGTATTTTTTCACATGACTCTTTACAACTGATTTTTTCCCTTGAAAACTGCTTGTTCATATCCTTTGGTCATTTTTCAATTTGTAGTAAATGGCTATTGTTGCTTTAAATGTGAATCAATTTCTTATATATCTTAGAAATGAGACTTTTATCACATATGCTTCAAAGATTATTTCCAGTTTTCTAATATTTTGTCATAGAATTGGGGTGCCTTTGTTTTAAATAAGCCATTCTAAAAATACCAGAAGGCTTGAGGAAAGTTTTGTGGCCAGTAGGTTGTGTTCATGTATGTTATCCAAAGGCCAATGCTAACAATGTAAATGATCACCAAATTAACCAGGGTTGATTTTTGGAAACCTGCTCTTTAATATAAATTATAGGTTTTCTGGACACTGGATATTAATTATCCCTATAATTTTATATATCCATTCCTGTTAATTCTGTGTCAGGCTTTCATCTGATATATTCAGCAATGACATTTTGATTTTTTAAAGGATGATGTTATTGTCTTTCTTGTACACTTATTTTTATATAGTTATATGTGTCATCGTTGGTCCTGGTCATTTCTTCTTTAATAGCTGCCAATTTAATTACTTTTCTTTTCTTATCTTATCATATTAAAATAGGTTGATTTAACATCTTCACCCTGTTCTTACATTGCTGCCTATCATCATGAGCACTGCTGTTAGTGACCAGCTTGGGTTAAGCTTGGCAATTACATACCTGCAATTTTGTGCTTTTTAATTGGATCGCATTGACAAAGGTTGAATGATCAATCACCCAACATTTATTATACTGGCTACTATGTGCCAGATGCTGAGTAATAAAAATATAATAAATGAAATAATCCATACTCACTAAGAATTTACATTCTAATATGTAAGATGACAAGAGGAAATGAGAGACAGAGACAAAATACACCCATAGAGATTATATACATACAGAAAGTAGTTAACTCTAACCCTAATCCTAAATCTAATGATATTTTTAACCCTGAGGGTTAGTGAGGACCCTAATAGTAAAGGGAATGAAGAAAGACTTCATGTAGTTTAAGCTGTTTCTTAAAGGAAGAGAGAGAGTCTATAAAATGGAGGTGAAGAGGTCAATGTATTGCAGGCATGAAGGACAGCCAGTGCAAAGGTACAGAACTTGGAGATGGAGGAATAAGAGAGAAGACCATTTTTGGCTGGATTACAGAGTGCAGAAGGGAAATAATAATAATAATACACTGAGATTAGAAAGATAGGTTGGGCCCAAGTTTGAACACCTTTAAAAAACTAAACAGAACAGTTTATATTTCATTCTAGAAGTTGTTGTTTTGAATCTAATCTTAACGAAAGGCATCTTGGCACAGTGAACAGAAAGTCTGTTTTAGAATCCAGAAATACTTGGATTCAGGTTCTTCTTTTGACCCATACTGGCATTAAAATTTTGAAATAATCATCTGAATTCTTAGTTCCCCCAGGTATTGAGACTATGAATTTCAAAACAGCTTGGAAGAACCATTGGGAGAGGAAATTCTCTCACCAATGGAATGCACTATACCTCTGATGTAATAGGTTTGGTTAATTAAAAAAACTAATTGTAAATATGGATTTTAATATAATAAGATTAAACTTAAATATAAGATATGATTCTATAATATATCACTAATTTAATAGGCTAGTTTTATGTTATGTTAATAGATATCCACCTTAAGTCCTAATTCATTATTGCATTGTTTGGAGTCTCCTAAACCTATGTCAAACATGTCTAATTTACAATAGTTCTTAACCAGCAGAAAAGACTTTGATATGGACTGTGAGTCTGTTCAGTGTTCACGACACAACAATACAGTGGGAGTGGGGTAAGACTGAAGTTATCTAGAGGGCTTTTGAGTCCTAACTAGCCCTGTAGTCTTTGTTAATTCAATTCAGCATACATTTATTAAATGTATAGGTACCATGGACTTGGGTCTGTTTTTTCATCTGCAAAACAAGGTTAAACTAGATGATCTCAAAGTTCCCTTTCTGTTCAAAAATTCGCCTTAGTGATTATGCGAATCTAAGTTTTGCACAAAGAGCTGTGAAGTCTACTTTTAGGAAATGTGGAGGTGGAAGGCATGGCCAGTCCAAATGCTTCTAGGATTAAACATTAAAATGGTTTTAGAGGGAACAACAAAGAAATAACTCTAGAATAGAATTCTAGAAGCAAAAAAAAAAAAAAAAAAAGATTCATTATAATTCATGAAAGGGGGTACTCTTCTATTTTTATAAATATACAATGTTGACATTTTCCATATATTATAAATCCATATATTATAAATCACCATTTTACAAGTATTATTTTGAAAAATTATAAATAAGCATTTTCAGATTTAATTTTCATCTTTATGACTTTTTGTTTAATTTGCCATTGTGAACTGAAACTCTTGTGGGTGACCTTCTTTCTTAAACTAGTCTTTTTAAATAGCCATAACCTCCTTCTCCCCCCCCCCAAAAAAAAAAAAAAAAATTCTCCCAACCACTGCTTTGTCAATTGTTGTGTCCTTCTTGGAAGTTCTAAGTGGATGTTAACTTATTTCAGATGTGTTTTGTCCTCATGACTCAAAATCAACCCTATACTTAAAAAAAAGAAAGAAAGAAAGAAATTGTGTAATTGGTATGTAATTGGTTTGGGTATTTTGGGTATTCTGGGGTGGGGGGTAGGTAATTAAAAAGCCAAAGGAATTTAAGTTTCAAAGTGTTCTTTACACACATGCAATTTCTATTTTTTCCTCATCCAAAGGTAGTCATGGGATTTTAAAAATAAACCAAGACCTTTATTGTATTTAAAAATTAAACATCAGTTGTGTCTGTGAATAAAGCTCTATTGATTTTGGTTAAACTGGAGAGAGAATCATTGAAATACATGGATGGAAATGACCTTGAAAGCTTATCTAGTCCATTCCCTTGTCTACAGGCAAGTGTCACCTAAACAGTTTCAAAAAGATGGCTGTCTACTGGGATCTTTAGGAATGGCTATCCCTAAAGATCTTTAGCGAACCTTCTCTGGGGTGTTGAAATTTTTGTTTTCCTTAATTTGGAAAGAATTTCACAAGAACTTCCCCAAATTAAAAAAGACAGGATATCCCATCCCTTCCACCAACCAGCTCTTCAACTTTAGGCAAATTATTTAACTTCCCTACACTTCAGTTTCCTCAGTGTTAACAAATACTAGACTTAGAAAATCCCTTAAGTCTCTTCTAACTCTGAAAGTCTGCTGTTACATAAACATTCAGGAAGAGAACATTATTTATTTGCACATGGTAAATGCTAAGTGTTATTGAATTGAATCAAATTTTTCTCTTTTAAGTTGGAATTTACTTGCATGCTTTATTTGAGTAAATAACACTTGAAAAGTATAGCAAAGTTCTTTTACAAGTTGTAACAGAAAGAAAGAGCCCTCTCTTCCAAATGTGTAGTGTGCTCTGAATTAAGTGCCAGGAGATGGAACTGAAAATCTCTGTCCTACTATTGCCATAAAAGTGACTTTGACACATACCTATATTACCTTTTATGCCTTCTCAATTAACATTGATAGTGTAAAGAAACTTATACTCTTAAAAACAATTTTCTAGTGAGGGCAGAGCCAAAATGGCACAGAACAGGCAGGACTTTGCCTGAGCTCTTCCTGGCTTCCCTCAGAATCAACACTAGATCAAACCTCTGAACAAACTTAAGAGTAATAGAACGCACAAACATTCAGAGTGTAATAATTTTCCAGATTAAGATATCTTAGAAGGACTTCAAGAAAGATCTGTTTCAATTGGGACAAGGCAATGAGTGCCAGAGTGGAGAGTCCTGGCATGGGGAATCTAGTGTGAGGCTCTTAGCCAAAAGACAGCAGCTTTGGCTGTTCTGATCTTGTTCCGAAGGCCACTGGCAAATAGAGAAGGCAAATAGTGAGCCCTCAAATCTCAGCATAACAGGCAGGACTTGGGCACATCTACCTTGCAGGAGCACTGGTCCCAGAACAGTAAGAAGCCCCTATTACCTATAGAGGAAATTCTGGACACTCTCCCCTGTGCCCTAAGAGCAGATCTTAGCCTTTAAAACTGAGCAAAAAAGCAAAAAGAGCTCTAACCATAGATAGCTACTATGAAAATAGGGAGCAACAGATCTCAAACTTTGAGGACACCAAAGGCAAATCATCTCCAGATAAAAGTCTCAAAAAGGGATATGAATTGATTGGACAAAGGAAATGAGAGAGCCTTGCAGGGAGTTTGGAAAAGGGAACAGAAATTGACTGAAGAAAACTATTTAAAAATTTATGAAATGGAAAAATATATACTGAAAAAAAATTCTTAAAAAATAATGGAAATGGAAAAAGAAAACAATTCTTTGAAAAATAGAATTGGTGAAACTGGAAAAATTGGTGAAAATGGAAAATGGAAAAAAAAATCCAATGAAGAAAACAACTCCTCTAAAAGTATAATTGATCAAATGCAGAAGAAAATAATTTACTAAAAATTAGAATCAAACATATGGAAGTGAATGACTCAATGAAACATCAAGAATCAATCAAACAAAACCCCCCAAAAATGAAAAAAATGGAAGAAAATGTAAAATATCTCATTGGGAAAATAATTGACCTGGAAAATAGATCCAGAAGAGATAGTCTAAGAATTAATTATTGGGCTACCTGAAAGCCACGATGAAAAAAAGAGCCTGAACAACATTTTTCAAGAAATTCTCAAGTAAAACTGCTCAGATATCCTGGACCCCAGGAGGTAAAATAGCCATTAAAGAATTTACCTACCATCCCCTAACAGAGATCTTGAAATGAAAACTCCAAGGAATATTGTGTTAAATTCCAGAATTATCAGATCAAGGAAAAAATACTGCAACTGCCAGTGAGAAACAATTTAAATACTGAGGAGCCACAATCAGGATTACACAGAACCTAACAGCTTCCATTTTAAAGGAAAAGGGGCCTGCAATATGATATTCCAAAGGACAAAGGAGCTTGGATTACAGTCAACAATTAACTACCTAGTAAAACTAAGCATTATCTTTAAGCAAAAACAATGGACATTCAATGAAACAGGGGATTTTCAAAAGCTGGAAAAATTTGGAACACAAGGTTTTGCAAAGGTGAATGTTGAAAACTATCTTTGCATGTTTTGGGGGGAAATAATGCTATTATAATACCCCAGAAAAAGAAAAAAAGGAAAACAATGAATATTGAAAACTATCTTCCCATATGTTTGGTAAAAACAAAATACTATTGAGAGAAAAAATTTTTTCTATCAAGAACAGGGTAGGGTTGGTTTTGGTTTGTAATTTTTAGAGGATCCCTTGGTTCTGGAGTCAAGACAGTTTCAAATTCCAACTCTCATAATGAGTCTCTGTGCTTTTGAGCAAGTCACTTAATCTTAGTTTCCTTAAAAAAAAAAAAAAAAAAAAAAAGGGTAGCACAGCATTTAAGGAGACAACCTAAATTCAAAGAGGCTCTTGACCAGATAGACTTCAGGATAAGTCTTTTTTAAATCATCCCAATCCACAAAGACTACTTGCTCTTGCTCAGAGATTTTTAAACTTGTTTTGTGTCATGAATTCTTCCCCCATACACACTTCTCTGGATGTCTGGTGAAGCCTATGGCTCAGAATAATACTATTGAACACATAAAATTAAATGGATAGTATCACAAAGGAAGCCATAGCTGGAATAGTTATCAAAAAAAATTATTTTTGAAAGCCAAGTTCATGGATCCCAAATTAGGAATCCTTGCTCTAGCAGGGGTCCTCAAACTACAGCCCACAGGCCAGATGCAGCAGCTGAGGACATCTATCCGCCTCACCCAGAGCTATGAAGTTTATTTAAAGGCCCACAAAACAAAGCTTTTGTTTTTATTATAGTCCGGCCCTCCAATAGTCTGAGGGACAGTGAACTGGCCCCCTATTTAAAAAGTTTGAGGACCCCTGCAAGTCTAAAGGATAACTTCTAATATATAATTATGGTTTTTTTTTTTTTTTTTTAAAGATTATAGGGGCAGCTTGATGGTACAGTAGATAGACCCACCAGCCCCTGAGTTAGGAAGATCTGAATTCAAATGTGACCTCAGACACTTATGAGTTCTGTGACTCTGGACAAACCCTTTCTCTCCCCACAAAAAATTTAATAGGATGCCAGTCTAGAGCTGCCAAATATCCACTGTGACATGGGAAAGTATGAACCCAAGAGCCAAATTATAGAGGAAATTGGCTTTTGAATTGTAATGCTTGAATTATTATTATAACTGCTGAATTTCCCTAACTCCTCCCCCCATCCTAAGCTAATATAAATTAAAATCTTGACTCAAGTTAGATGTATATTCTTTGACTAGGTGACTTGAAGAGGTTAGAAATCCTCTGATCCCAAAGATCTCTCTCTTGAGCTTTAATAGATACTACTTCATTTGCTTTTTAAAATAACATGTTTTCCACTTCCATATAAAAAAATTTTTTTTTAACATTCTTTTTTAAAATTCTAAATCTCAAATTCTCTCTCTCCCATTTCCCCTTCCCCTTCCTAAGATAATAAGCAAATTGATTTAGGTTATACATGTGTAATCATGCAAAACATTTCCATATTAGTCATATTGTGAAAGAAAACAGACGAAAAATTTTAAAGTAAAATAAAAAAGTTAAAAATAGTATGCTTTAATCTGTATTCAAATCTTTCTTTAGATGTGAATAGCATTTTTCATCATGAGACTTGGAAATATTTTGAATCACTGTATTGTTGAGAATAGCTAAGTCATTTTCAATTGATCATCGTACAATATCTAATAAAGATTTTAAGAATTTTCTTTATTATAAGGAATGAAGATGTCTTCTGTAGAAGACACTACTTGTTCTCATCCAACTCATTGCTGACCTATTAAAAGACCAAGCTTTTTGACTAAATGTTTTACCTAAGAGAAGAACAGCCAGGGATTTACCTTGTCATACATTTTAAGTGAAAGGTACCTTTAAAAGAGCAGAACCTTGATTTTATTTTCCTTTCTCCAATCCCATTCATCATCAAACCCACCATGTGTACATATTTGGTCTTCCTGAACTTAATCTCATTGTACTGACTTTAACCTAACTAGTTACCCATTCTAATGGGAAATCACAGCATCAGGTATTGAAATTAGAGTGATTTGAATAAAATGGTTACAGAATTATCCTGCTTGACACAATTAAAGAAGATATGCTGCCTGTTGAACACTGGATTTTTGGCTATTATTTTGTAATAGTTATAGTGTTTATGTTTTGATAGCTTAATGTTACTTAGACTATATGCATTTTGGTTGGAGTTTTAAGTCAAAGATAAGAGTTACTTGACAGCTAATCTCTTCCAAATCATGATATGAAAAATCATATAGCTTATGTTTCTCTTTGATAATGTTTTTCTTCTCTTTTTCTTCTGTTGTTTTGCTTCTGTGCATTGGGTATAATATGAGAAGGAAAATGAGGAAAGAAACCCAGTGCACATTAAACTAGACCCCCACTCGTCCCCCATTCAAATCTCCAGGAGTCTCTTATTGCCTCTACAGATGCTAAAGCCAAAAGTCTTCCTAGATTTACACATTGACAGCTGATCATGGGTTTTTCCCCCATAGTAGAATATAAATTCCTCAAGTTGGGGATTATTCTTGTTTGTTGTTGTTGTTGTTGTTGTTGTTGTTGTTTTTCATTTTATCTTTGAATTCTTGGCTTAATAAATGATGTTGTAATGGACTCTACAGAACTTCAGGCAATTTAGAATACCACCTAAATAGACCTGGGAAGAATGTTCTAAAGGACCAGTTAGTCTTAGGATGGATTGCTGGGGTTGTGTAGTATATGCTACAAAAGATGATAGCAAATTGCTCTCTTAAAAGAACTTGGTACAAATTTGAGTTCATTCCAAGAAGATTTTGTAGCCTGCTGATCAAATAGTAGCCTTAGTAGCATTCTAACTGAAATGAAGTTAAATTAATTTCCTGGATAAGGTTAGAAAGCCATGTGATTTACTAAAAAAAAATAAAATAAAAAAGGCTAAACTATAGAACCAAGTTCTCAGAAGTCAGAGATGGTGCTTTTCCCTGCATTCCATATTTGCTAGTGATAGAAAGCAAAGTCCTTCACTGGAAATTTTCTTGCCAGTATAGAATAAGATAACTCTTTGAAATCAAGGATCCTGACTTTTTAATTTGTAGCAGATTGATTTGTAAATAATGAAACTTTAATAAATGTGTAACAGAATTCCTTCCATCTAATATCTCCTGCTTTTTAAAAAAAATATTTAAGTGCTTTGTTGATATATCCCCCTCTCACCCTAACCAATACATACTTATTAGCAATAGAGACAATGTTTATTTCTTTTTTGCAGGATAGAATCAGGGACTAAGACATCAAGTACATTGGTTAAGGTCACATCATGAAGATGTGATAACCCAAAATACAAAGTAAAATCACTTGAGCCTTATCTCAGGATCAGGAGAAATACACAGATTAGTGCAGAACACATGGAGAAGAGGAGAATAGATTAGATTACGAGAAAACATAACACTAGTAATACAGATTAAGACTATCTGAATTTTTGAACTACTAGTCAAATTCCTAAAGTTTTGGGTAAATTGACCATTGAGAAAGGAAAGTATCAGTACAATAAAAGCTTTATGGAAGAGGTGAAGATCTCAGTTCTTCTCCCTCCCACATTTTCCCTTATACTTCTTTTAAGAGGAGTAGGAGAAAAAAGCATTGAACTTAGTCTAATGAGATTACAGATCCTCAAGCTAGAAAGAGATGTTAGTCATTTAAGTAATGCAACCTACAAACAAGAATTCCTTCTACAGTGTCATTAAGAAATAGTTGTCCAGCCTTTGTTCAAAAACTTGCAATGACAGAGAACCTACTACTATTCAGACTTTTGACTTTCTGTAATTGTTAGGAAGTCTGTTGTTATACTGAATCAAAAAAAAAAAAAAAAAAAGGTGTCTCTTTAAGACCTCTTCTTTTTCCTCTGTGTTCATGCAGCCAAGTCTAATCTCTCTTCCCCAAGTTCGTATACTTGAAAACAATGTTCATATCTCTCCTAGATCTTTTTTCTCAATATAAATATTCCAGTTTCTTCAAGTGGTCCTATTGAGACATAGTCTCTATTTGTAGCTTATTCTTAGCATAACATAAACTTACCAATTTGCCTTCACAGTTTTCCATAATAAAGTCCATTGGGCTAAGAATCAAAACAGATGGCTTCAAATCCCCCAAGTCTCAATGCTGAGTCTCAATTTTGTCTTCTGTTAAATCAAGATATTAATATTTGGACTACCTATCTCATAAAATTGTACTGAGGAAAGCAGTTTATAAATATTAAAACATTTGCTATTATTAGGCTGGCATGTCCTTTGGACTTAATCGTGTAATCTTACTTTTTTGGTGTTGATGGTGATGTATTTTTTTTTCTCTCTAACTATTAGAGAAGGAAAACTGAATCAAAGTCATTATGACAAAAAAATGAGAAAGGGAAACAAGGCAAATAATGGAGTAAAAGAAAACAAGTGATTCTTTCTTCAAGAGGAAATATCCTCTCTTCTCTTTATAATGAAAACATGAAATTGGTTGAAGATAGAAGGAACCCCTAGAGGTCATCTGCCCTTCAGAATCCCATCCAAACCAACCTGACTGTATGGCTCAAAGTTCTCTGGGGACAGATGAAAAGATTCCACTATCTTTTCTGATATTTGATGTCTGTTTCATTCATCTTCCTTTCCTTATTTACAGAATTTAAGTTATGGGTATTTGTGTTCATAATCTTGACTTGTAAGTAAATTGGTTATATGTCTCCTTTTTTTAAAGGATTTGGATGAGTACAATGGATTGCATGGTCACTTTTGACCATGCAAAATTTGTTTTGAACTTCTCTCAAAAACATAATTTTTCTTTTCAAATTGCATTTTTAAACATCCACAAAGTTTGATCAAACTAAGTTAGCTGCAATAAGAATTAATATAACTTTAGAAATGTCCACACAGATTTTAAAACCATTTATCATCACTCCAGGGCTTCAGAATAGCACCTGAATAGAGATGATTTCCCTTTTCTATGAAATGTTTTAGTTGCTGTTTTCTGACTGCCATTTAGGAAAAATAAAAGTATCTATTTACCTAGATTTCTGAGCTTTTTTTCCCCCCTCCTAGTAAGATTAGTTTGATTTCTGTTTTATTATCTGAAAAGTTCTTTTGCCTTTTTCTTCCACTTCAAGGAGAAAAGTGCCCCAAATGCCAACAGCCATGAGATTTGGTTTGGTTTAATGCTGTCGAGTTATAACAAATTTTCACTTAAAAATCTAGTTTAAATATTGTTCTTGTCGTTAAAAGGTTATTTAAGCTCAAAATGCTGACCTTTCAAGATGCACACAACAGTGTTCTAAAACAGAGTTTCTGAGCATTGGCCATGAAACCACTGTCTTAGGCTGATAAATGGATTGGAAATAAGCTACCCAACATTGGGAACGGGCCATTAATTTTAATCAAAGGTGATGCAGAAAGGCGAATGGGATGCATGACAATGTCAACAGCCCAGTAGATGTTAAGAGACCACACAGCCTTCCTTGTTACTTGGTTGGGCCATTAGTTGAGGTTGGGTGAAGACAGAAAGCCATGTCTGGAATTGAATGACCTGGTCACTCCAAAATCTAATGGAGAACTCCTCATTTCAGAAATCACATTGTAATGGCATTAGAAGTCAAGGACAGGATTTAGAAAATATTGAAGGATTTTTTTTTAAACAAAGCACCTAGCTAGTTTTTACAACTTTTGTCAGCTTTCTGCATTTTCCTGACTTGGAAAACCTTACTTCTTTCCTAATAGATCACTGATATTTGCAAAGGATCAAGAAATCGAACAGACTTAGGACAAAGCTCAAAGCATGTTTACTTTTCAAAATTAGATAGTGTTAATTGTAAAACTTTGGTAAATACCACAAACTACAGCATGCCAAAGGAATTAAGTAGTATGATTAATACTCCACTGTGACTGCTTTCTCATCACCCTTTCCTCAACTTCACAGATAGTTTTATTTGAAGCTGAACTTGTTTAAAAAAAAATAATAAAAGCCTTTAATTCAAAACTTTAAAAGACTTCCATATTATACTTTGTTAAGAACTGTAATATTAGCTTTTAAGCATTATTAACAAGCTCTATGATGGGGGAGAAAACTACCTCTTTCAATCAGCAAATATATTTCTTTATTTTGAATATTTTCAGTTACAAAAAAAGTACTGTATGACAGCTTGAATTAATGATGTTTATAATGAAGACATAAAAATGCAGAGGCGACAAAAGAAGCATTTTTATATCCATGCTTCAAGTTTGTTAAGAAGGTTCATTTAATCTGACATAGTATTGCATGCATAAGAAGGATATGTATGACTGCATTAGTAATTTTTGCACTCTTTTAAAAAAGAAAAGTAATTATTTTGCTGTCTTGTTAATGGAATAATGTTATAAATAATAGTATTTGTTCTTCTTGTAGATGAAGATCAACTCCGTGCAAAGGGTTATGACAAAACACCAGACTTTATATTAGAAGTGCCAGTTGGTAAGTCCTAAAAGTTCATTGTATATTTCTCTGTCAGGGGAAAGAGAGTCTTTGTTTTCATAAAATTATATTTCTCAATATTAACAAATGTTGAGAGACTAAGGATGATAATGTAACATTTTGAAAATTCTGCATACATATATTTTGTGGAGTAAGAAATCCCTTTCCTATAAAGAAAGAGAACTGGATTTAGAATCAGAGAAGGTGATTTGAGACCTTACATGATACTTATTAGTTCTGTGGTCACGGCCAGGTGACTTCATCTCTGTGAGCTTCAGGGTTTCTATGTCCAAAGGGAAGAAGTTGAAATATATGACCCCTCAGGTCCTTTACAGCACTAGGTCTGTGATCCTATGAAATTTTGAGTCAAATCAAATAATTTTTAAAATATTAACTTTCTGAAATGTGATCCCATTTAAAATTGCTGATATGTTGGTCTGCTTTATGTGTTTACCCTTGTAGTAATAAAAGCAAACTTTAAAAATGGTCCATATTAAAAGGGGTTTTGAAGCACAGAAAAAAAATTAAAAGTAAAATAGAAGTAATTGTGTCATAAATATCCTTTGAAATGTATATGTACAAAATTTTTTTGTAAGCACACTTACAGACCATGCATTGGTCTCATCATGAGTATAAATTAGTCAGTGCTCCATTAACTTAAAACGTTTGGAAAACTATGCAGAGCTGAGAATTTCAAATATCCCAGTCACTTCACTTTATATTAGTAATGCTTTGTCCCTTAGCTTTAGAAGGGCACATAATTCACTGGATTGAAAGCAAAGCCTCATTTGGTGATGAATGTAGCCACCAGGCCTACCTGCACGACCAATTCTGGAGCTACTGGAACAGGTATGGTTTCATTATTTTTCTTTTAAGATGAACGATACCGTGCTGAAATCTCATTAGAAATGTAATATTTTGTTTAGCTGGTAAAAAATGCCGGTAGCTTTTGTTTGGAGTAAATATAAGCTCTTGATTAATGTATTCATTTCAGATAATTTAAACTTCTCGGCTTTCAAAATGTTACTGCATTTTTTTTTAAAGGAAAATCTCTGCATTATGACAAAGTCAGTTTAAACCATTTTCTAAAAGTCATAATACTGATGTCATTTAAAATATAGGAAGTACAATAAGATGTGTGTTTTGATACTATCTTTGAATTTCTATCATTTTGCTCTGAAGTCATATTTTACTGTCATCCAGACCAAAAGAAAAAACTTTAGGCCAGTCTCTTTGGTATCTTGCACTGGAAAACAAAAAGCTCCCTAACTCAATTAATGGTGACAAAGTCTGTAGAGGGTTCCCTTGGTTAGTTAATGGGAGTGCTATTATTAACCTCTATGTTGTTTTTAATTTTCCATTCTACATATTAGTTTTGGGGATAAGAGAAGGGATATCAGGCAGTAGTCTTCATTGTAAGTTCATTGTGCCCTTAAGTCCCTAGCCAACTGTGAATGAGTAAGATATTAATTTAAGAAAAGGAGAGAAGGTGCAGATATTTAAAAGGATGAGATCAGATCATCTGTGGACAATAGTAATGGCCTGAGAAAATGGGACTTAGATGACAGAGTTTGGCACTGCACTTGTGACTATCTCTACAGAAGGCCAGCAGACCTCTCCTTCTCTTGCAGCTGTGCTGAACTGAGCTCACTTTTTGCCATGGAAACAATGATTGTGACAAAAAGCTGGATGTAATGGCTTTCTTGATTTTCTTGTGTAATTGTGCGTGGCATCCAAGCTTTACTTTAAGGGGATGGAATAGGAAAGTGCAAAATGTTTTAGACATCAATGCTGCTTCAGCATTTTCAGAGTTTTCTTCAGATATTGTTCAAAACTAGCAAACTGGGGGAATTTAATTTGAAATTATAAACAATTTTCTGATGAGTGGGGGAAGTGTAAATAAAAGATCATTTTGAAAGTAGTAAAAAAAAGAAAGATAATAAGTTCATGTTGCTGAAGTTTGAGAAATCTTAACAAAATGGCAGACTCAGTCTATTGTTCACTTGTAAATATTTTTCCCTTTTACATTTTGAACAAACTTTAAAACAGCAACAACAATAATAAACTTTCTTATCTCAAATAATATAGCATATGAAAATGTTTGGAAAAACATCCCTTAGCCATTAGTAGTGAAAATACTAGAAAAACAGCTTAGGTAATATGATTTAATGAAAGTCAGATCACTTGAATTTAAGTCTTAGCCCTGTAATTGGGGAAGTTGCTTAACTTTTTTTAGGCCTCAGTTTCCTCATCTGTAAAAATGAAAGGTGGGACTAAGTAACCTCTAATTCTTATAGCTCTTTGTCTTCTAATTATTTATGCACAAAGGAATATAGACATACTCAAGCAGCAGATAATTTAAAATTGTTGGAGGTTTTAGTATAACCTATTTGTAACTTAATTACTTTTACAATTCAAATTCTCTTTAACTTAGACTGTTATTAGCTCCCTATTGCCTCCAGGATCAAATAAAGTCTTCTCTTTTGCTTTAAAATTCTTCTACCTGACTTCATCCTGTCTTTTGAGTCTTTCAATTTGTACTCCTCCTCCATGCACCATATGGGCTGCTTACAAGCCTGCTTGCTTTTCTCACATACCACCTTTCATTTCCCGATTCTGTACCTTTTCACTGACTACCTGGAATGCTCTTCCTCCTCACCTCATCTCACTTCCACATCCTGGATTCCCTGACTTCATCCAAAACTCAGTTCATATCTCACCTTCTGCAAAAGCCTTTTCTGATCCCTCCATCTACTCTGTATATATCTTCTATGTGTATGAATGTATGTGTACTATATTAGAATGTGAGCTCCTTGAGGAGAGAGATGAGGTTTTGTTTTGATTTTTGGTTTCTTTGCTTTTCTTTGTTTCTCTTGCAGTTAGTACAGAAAATGTCCCCATAGTAAGTCCATAATAAGTTTTTGGTGACTGATTAGCTTGGATCTCTGTTCCTTGCACACCCACTAGCTCATAAGGAAAAGAGCCATTCTAATCTAAAATTAGCAGTGAATTCATGAAGGGGTTAGCCTATGCATGAATATTTGATTACTAAAAACAGATTAGTTATCACAGATGCTGGCCATAGTTATTATAAATATTGAACAGTTACTTATGTTGATAGGAAATACTCTTTACAATTTGATTTAAAATTACAAGCAACAAAATACTTTGAAGAAAATGTGTTACGATTGTATTACCATTGAAACTGACCATTTTTCATTTCTTGCTGTGTTTTCCACTTGTGCAATAGTCACCATGATTTTCCCAAAGATAGGAAAGTGTCAAATCTAAAAGTATTTGGATGGTGAGATGGTATAAAAACAGGTTGAGAATCTTACATCATCTTGGAGTTCTCAACTTTATTTTTCCTCCTCAATGCCTGTCATGTGATATAATGTGAAAATGGACAGATTCTGTCTTTCTCAAAGTTACTACTGTCCAGTAGAGCACTTTCTCATTTTTTTTTTTTGGCATATAATTCATAAACTTCTAGATAATTGCTATTTAGAATTAAGGAAAATAGAGGGAAGAAGGGAGAATTTCTTCTGAACTCCCTTCACCTCGTGAGCTAGCCCCAGTTTTATTATCCTAAGCAAATCACAGGGGAAACAATTCTCTCTTTATAATGTGAAGATTTTTTTTTTTTGTCGTCCTATAACTTAAAATATAGAGGAACATACTAGATTAGAGCCATTGTTCAGCATAGATAGTCAGGTACCTAGATCAGATTTTTCTCTTGGGAATTTAAAATTATTGTTTCTATCTTTTTTATCCTCTCCTTCACATAGGAACAGAAATCTCTCCATTTCTATTCTTTTCCTTCAGTGCAAGTGTGTGTGTGTGTGTGTGTGTGTGTGTGTGTGTGTGTAATCCTTAGGACTCTATATATCAACAAAATATGATCCAATAAATCACTTAACAAACATTTATTAAGCGTCTACCATAGACCAGGCACTGTGTTCAATGCTGAGCATACAAAGAAATAAGGAAGACAATTCCTAACTTCAAGCAGCTTACATTCTTTTGGGTCAGTGAAGGATAACTTAGGTAATTCAGCAAAAAATTTTCAAGTTCCTAATATGTGCCATGCATTGCAAAATTCCTGATGAAAACAAAAACAGAGAGTGGGAATGAGGAAGGAGATAAAATGAAAAGATAACAGCAAGCAACAATGATAATAACTTCCTCTAAATATTTTGCCTATTTAAGTTAATTGCCACAATGAGAAGACCAAAAGCATAGAAAGCATGATGGTCAGCAAACCTCTTACTTGCCAAATGGTGCAAATTGAGTGTCAAAACCAACCATGAATTAGAACATAAACCAGCTCTAAAAATCTTATGAAGAAGGATAGTGGTGAGCAATATTATCCTGTAAAGTAGAAGTAGGAAAGTTAGGTGGTGCAGTAGATAAAGTGTCAAGTCTGGGGTTAGGAACACCTGTGTTCAAATCTAGCCTCCAGACACTTACTAGATATGTGACCCTGGTCAAGTCACTTAACCTCTACTCACTTTGTTTCCTCATCTGAAAAAGAAGCTGGAAAATGGAAGACCACTCCGGTATTTTTGCCAAGAAAGGTCACAAAATCAGACATGACTGAAATGATTGAAAACAGCAAAAATAGAGGGAAGCAGTGGAAAATAAAACTAAGTTAAAGAAATCCTGCTTAAATTTCCAGTGAAATAAAGTAATCAAGTATATTCAAGTCTGTGTAAGTCGAGGGCTACAAGCAAAAGAAAAATAGAAAAGATTTGCAAACATCATTTCAACTAACTTTTCTTCCATGAAGGAAGGGAACCTGTGCTCTTGGACTCCTATCTCCTGAGAAGATAGTTCCTGAGGAGCTTCTAAAGGAAGTAGAATAGTAATAATGACAACAAAGACATGAAAATCAATTGGACTGAACCTAGAATATACAGAACAGGGCTTCTTAAACTTTTCCCACACATGACCCCTTTTCGCCCAAGAAATTTTTAGGTATATAGGTATATAGAGTAGATATACAAATCAAACATTTACTGAAAATAAATCACAGTTTCATGATCCCAACAGGCATTGTACAAGATCTCATATGCGGTTGTTACCCATAGTTTAAGAAACTTTGATATAGAGAAGATTCATTGATGGACCAATAGAAAATATCTGAAGGAGAGGAAAATAACAAAGATAAGTATTTAAAAAAAAAAAACAAAAACCTCAAATGTTTACAAGAACATTAGTAGAGACCTGTGACTATTTTTCCATCTATGAAAATCATCTGTATATGTATTAAGGAAATCATTGATGAGGTCATTAGAAGGAGATTAACAGACTTCCATAATATTCAACATTGGATCACCTCTTTATTACCTTATAACTGAGTGAAAATTGTAAAGAATAAACTATCTAATTTTGCTTATTTATTGAATAAGCATTTGACTCAAGGAAGCAAAACATTGCTTATAGATACTTTGACAGCAAGGTGTCTCCTGTCCATTCATCAAGATCATTCATGATTCCTTGAAAGAAGTGACAACAGAAACAACTTTATTCAATGACTCTCTAATACTTAACATCAGGCAAAGCATAAAAAAGAAGCTAGTTGCATAGCAAAGATATTTACCACTATGATAGGTAAGATCTAATTGATTGAGGAGGAATTCTCCTTGGTTAGTGAGATCCTTCATATTCTCCTTTGTGGATGACATTGTATGGATTGCATCATCTTAAGATATTTACAGAGTTTCTTGGAAAAGATCTGTAACCAAATAAAGAGATTTTTCATTTCTATCCACACAGGATAACTTTCTTAAGAAATATCTATAATCACTTGAGAATTTGAACTTTCTTTCTGTACAGGATGATCAAGTGCCTAGCACACAGTAAGTGCTAAATAAATGTTTTTGACTGATTGTTGTGTAGATTTCAGCATGCATTTGGATTGATGTCCAATAATCAATACTATGTAAATTTGGGACAGACTTGTACAAAAGAATAATGAACAGGTCCTGGAATTGAATAAGGTAAAAGTAGGCTGGATTGCTTTCAGGAAATTAGTAAGTACTTTTTCTGACCCTAAGTTTCCTGTAGAAGTAGATTCCTTTTTTTTTTTTTTTTTTAAATACCACTTTGCTGGTATTATATGGCAGCAAAACCCAGAATATCACTGCTTCCAAAAATTAGAGATGACCATTATACTGAGAATTGCATCATCATGTGAAAAGACTGCAATGTATAACTTGAGGAACTCTACAGGAAAGAAATGAGAGATGTCATCAAGGAATTATATGATATAAAGAGAAGATGGACTGGAAAAAATGAATGGATCTTAAACAATTGGTACTGCAGTAATGCTGCTACTTTTGGGGGAGAAGGAGAGAGGTGGTTTGGGAAAAAGCAAAGAAGGCTTTTGCATATTGGTGTGGTGATCTTTTGGGAGAACATGGATTAGAATTGCAAAAAAAAATGAGCATGCATAGATTGATACTGATTTATATTATCATGAGGAACTTCTAAAGCAATGAAATCAATTATTTATAATTAAATTAAATATAGAATATTCTCTTGCTTATCTTTCCAAGAAAGCTTAAAACCATCTCAAAGAATCATAAAATCACTAAAGATTTCAGCACCTGCCCAATCTTCCCAGTACTCCTAAGAAGATATTTTTTTTTCTTTAAAAAAAAAAAAAAAAAGGGTAATTCTCTTCATATTAAAGAGCAAGGTCCTTATTAAGTGGGATAACATAAGGGGAAAAAACAACCTCCAATCTAAATTGTAAGGTCTGTATTTGAATCCTAACCCCTATATTCATATTCTTTACGACTTTAGAGAAGTTATTTTATTTGTTTATTTTGTTTTTTAGTTATTTATATATTTAGTTATTTAGAGAAGTTATTTTAACTCTGTCCCCGAGTGTCCCTATCCAGAAAAGGGGGACACTTGTTGAGACCCAGAATATTGGTAAAATAGGGGATACATGAGTTTATGCTCTCACTCCCATTACACCAGCTGTTCCTGGTATAATACAAGAAAGCTGTGGTAAAGATGGAATAATTTGGATAAAGCTTGGCTCAGGTAATTTGGGACCCAGCTTTGGGCCCTTTTGGATAAGGAAGACACAAATCTACTTCTGATATTTTGGTCGAGAACTCTAAAAACTGTAGGAAGCTTTTAACTTTCTTGCGATTAGATTTTATCTTCTTTAACTACTTTTAACCACCATGGGATCCACTACCTAAGCATATTAGAATGTGTTGTTAGTAAAAAGCATTGATGGTTAGACTCTCAGATGGTTGAATGATCCATTAAACCAGAAGGGGAACCTTGAGCAATATAGCACTAACACTTGCAATTCCCATTTTACAAGAAGAGTCCATGGCAGCAAGTCAGATTTTTTCAATGAGGCTACAAACTGTTTTCTCTGAGAGTAAAACTCTGAAGCCCAGGAAAATATGATTTTTTTTTAATATTTTATAAACAACTTTTCAGGCACATAAGCTCTTTGATGAAATGGAATTTAATTATATTTATATAAAAGGGACTTATATGTCAATATGATTGATAATCATATTGATAAAATGCATTAAAGAAAAAATGGTTTTGTTTCTGGATAATTAATATTTTATTGTATTAATATTATCACTTATTTTCCCAAAGATTTCGACCAGATCTTTGAAATTTGGCCCACATGCCTACAAAATCCTAAATATAGACTATACTATAACATCATTAGTGGACACAGGAAACAAGTTGATGGGACTTCAAAGGGAGGTCCATTCAAAGGGAGAGTTAAGCTTTGGGAGATGTTGTACACCAGGAAATATAACCCATAGCAAATTTATAAAAAGATGAAGGACTGGGCTAATTTAGCCAGGTTTTTGAACCATTGGCTCCAGCGAGTCTGCTCTTCTAGAGGCAATGCAAAGCTAATACCCTCTGCCACAAGAATTGATTCAAATTCATTTCTTACCTCTAAGTATTTTTAAAGATCTGTTATTTTCCCAACCAGACTAGAGACTGCTTTTACAGGTCTGTGGTGACCTGGCAGAAGTGTTTATAAGGCTATTCTCCTACAGCCTCTTAAAGGATAGATTTTCAGATAATGTCCAAAGTTTCTTCTGTGTCCTGATACGCCCAGGAAGCCTGCAATTAAACCCAATCACAGATTGCCAGTTATTTCAGCCTTGTTAAAATTGGGGCCACTGTTTCCACACTGATCACATGTGCCTCAAGTAGGATTGTGAAGACTGAGCAATGGAAGCTCTTGCAAACCTTCAATTACAGAAGCCTTCGTAGGCACTGCTGCTATATACTAACAAGTAGTCATCAGCATCAGTAGAAGACAGATTGACTAATAATTAGCAAAGACACTACAGAGGGGTTCTGCAATGGTAAAATACAACAATTTGCTTTTCCATCACTTGCAATGGAGGTAGTTATGGGATTTTGAGGCTCCATTGTCCTAAAGAATACTTGACACCATGATTAGCCCTAGTAACCTTATAATATTTGATGAGGACAAGAAAAGTGTTTTCTGTGACTAAAATCTTATTATAGTAATGATTCCACATAATAAATAGTATTTTTCTGTATTTTGAATATGAATAGCAAGTATTTTAATATTTTCTACCATTGTTAATTGTTTTTAAATCTCTTGTGTTTAGATACAAAGCAATGAAGAGAAATGTTTTACCACATTTTTCAGAGTAATCTTTCCACTAGAGACATGAATATGAAGAAAATATAAAGAAGTCATAGAACAATAAAAATGATGAAATGAATTAAGGATGCTTAATTAGTGATGTCTTTTCCTCTTTCATATGGTCCTGGCTTGCAAGTTAACCCTTACATGTTCAATTTGTTTTTCCCCAGAATCCAAAGTATTAAAATAAGAAAAATAGCTTAAGAGATTTGGCCATAAGCAAGATCAGATTCACTTAGAATAAGCTACTAAAGAATGTTATGTATTCCCTAGTCCTGGAGTTCTTTGAAAATATACTAGAAATCTACCTGACCCATGTGGCTTACTTAGTCACCACCTGAAATGAGGATATAAATTTCCTAAATATCTGAAGGACTCTTTCTACCCTAAATAAAAGTAGACTAGAAGTGAGCTCAGGTTTTATTTTTACATCTGCCACTGTTGTTCATCCTTCATCCTTGAAGAGAATCAATGACATTACAAGGGTGATGTCTTGATTTGTTGCTACTTACTAACTGTAATTTACTGGGCAAGTAATTTCACGTCCCAATTTGGGTTTCTTTTGTAAAATAGGTATAGTAATACTTGAAATATCCAATAGTCAAAGTTTTGTGAGGCTCAAATGAGACAATGGACTAAGTATAATAGAACCATAAAGTGTTTGATATGTTCTTATATGCACATATATAGAAGTATTTAAGATGATAATCATACTCATCTGTGAGATTTATCAGTAAGATGGGCACTGTGCATACCAGGAATCTAAAGCATGTGAACTGGAGACTTGAAAATACATAGAATCTTATTCTTAATTTACAGATTTACTCTATATAATGTCATTAATTGGTTTCATGAAGACACTACTTTAAGCAGAGTGATATTGAGAGACACATAATTTCATTGTAGCACAGCTTAGTTGAGCAGAACCAAACCTATTCGGGCAAAGAGTAGTAAGTACCCCAGTCATTAATGACCCTCCTCCTTTGGACCTCACAAAAGCACTTAGATTTGTATTTCTCTAATGTACTTTTATATTATTTCATATCCTACTTATCTGTGCATGTGCCTCATTCCCCTAATAGACTATCAGGAAAATGAGGGCAGGGACTGTGTTTTATTTAAACTTTCCATATCCCCTGATGCCTAGATTTATGTTTTTTCACAGAATAGGAATTTAATAAATGTTTATTGAGTTGAATTGAATTGAGCTGGAGCCTCTTGGGCCAGGAGAGTAACTACTTAGCAAGATTTGATGATAATGTGTTTGATGACATTATTGCAGAATTATATCAGTCAGTTGATTTTACAATAAAATAAAAAGTCATGAATTGAGACTAAAATTTGAATATAGGAAGCCTGGATTACTCAAGTAAAGCTGTATTCCTTTAAAGGCATTTTAAATATTAACTCTTATTTTCAAATATAGTATCCTGAATTTTGATTTTTTTTTTAAATGCCAAGTATGGATGGGTTTCCTTAAATGGAAGAGAAATAGGAACAGGAAAAGAGCTTGTGATTCCATCAATATAGAGATCTCTCAAGTGAAGATCTAAATAACTGGGTCAGTACCTTCCCTGCAACTTAAATAGGCTTAGTGAGCACAGAGTGGTTAAATATTTTACCCAGGATCACACAGCCAGTATGTGCCTGAGGTTGGACTTAAAACCTGTTCTTCCTGGCTCCAAGACTAGCTCTTTTATCCATTATAGTATGCTGTCTCCTTTATTGATTGGATAAAAAGTGATCTATAATTAGCACTGCACATACAATTTAAAATTTCAAGCACTTTATAAAGGTAAGTAGGCTAAAATTTTTTAATTCGGGGTCTTTTACATTATTTGTTTAGTTGATTCATCAACAAAAGCAACAAATTTTTATTAAGCACCTACTCCTAGGCAGCTGGCTGAGGCAGTAAATAGAGCACTAGATCTGGAGGCTGAAGACCTAAGTTAAAATCTAGACGCTTACTACTTATGAGACTCTGGGCCAGTCATTTCACCTTTCTCAGACTTAATTTTCTCATCTGTAAAATTGGGGAAATAATAGAAACTTCCTCTCAGGATTGTTGTGAGAATGTAATCATGATTTCTATAAAGCATTTAGGAGAGTACCTGCTATTGTTATTGTCATTATTGTATCCAAAAAGTAGAAACCATTATTCCTTTAATTAGTGCAGAAGTCAAGTTCATTCTAATATTCACAGAAACATTGTTTTTCTTAATGTTTATGTTATAGTCAGGCCAATATAATTGACAAGTACCATGAAAATATATTAGGTAAAATAATAATATAATAATTAATGTTTATATAACACTGTGTATCAGATATTATGACAAATGTTTTGCCATTATTATCTCATTTGTTCCTCACAGTAATCCTGGAAGTTAGATGTAATTATAATCCCCATTTTACAGATGAGCAAATTGAGGCAAACAGGTTAAATACCTAGGGTTGCACAGCTAGGAAGTGTCAGAGCAAAGCTGATTAGAAGCAGCCTCACCTAGGCAGGGAATCAAAGATTCCTGTCTCCCTACCATTTTTTTTTAAAATATTTTTTTGTGCCTGTTTTATTTTATATTGTAGTTAAACTTGTCTCTTTCCAAATTATCTCAAAGCTAGGATTTGAAGCAATTTTATTATAGATAGAAAAATGGATTTGGTTTTTTGTCTGTCTTTTTAGAATTCAATAAAAGTGAAAAGTGGCTCATTGAACTGATTGTGAGGCAATCAATATTAGATATTAATATCATAGAAACGAGGCCAGTGGCCATTCTTCAGTTTGGGTCACCCAGAGATACACAGAGCCTAAGTCCACAGCGACATGGACTGACTGAGCAGATGTAGTTTTGTGTGTAGTCCATCATGATGTCAAACCCCTGTTCTATCTCCAAATTATCAATGGTAAATCCAATGTTTCTGTACATGCAGATTTATTGGGTAAACAAATAATAGTAAATTAAGCTGACATGGCCAAGAGACAAACTTGTTTTGCTTGACTATGTATATTTGTTATATGGGTTTTGTATTTCTTTTGTTCCCTCATTGGAGGTTGGGGGAGGGAAATAGGGGTAAGGTAGCTGAAAAGAGAATAGTTGGGATGGAGTGGATCAGAGCAAGAAAAAAGAGACATGAAAGCACTGGCCATTGGCTAACAGGAACAATGAGGTATCACCAAATCTTTGAGAGCGTAAGCATTAAGTTCTTGGCTGAACCATGAGTAGATTCTGTTGCTCCTGGTTATTCTCAGCTTCCCTTATTTTGGCTTTCTATTGCTCAATCATTCTCTACCACTACTGAAGTTAAGAGTTAATGCTGCTGGTTTGCAGACTCTCATGTCTTTAAGCAGAAACCCAATACACTTATGAAATACTGCCTTCTCATTGTCCTCTGAGAATCTGGGCTCTTATGCATACTTACTGTTTGGTTTGGGAAAACGTTGTTCAGTCTTATAAGAAGTATGGTAACTACTCTTGATTCCCTAGGAAAGGAAATTATACCAACTTCCAAATCTTCCTCCCAACCCTGTACCACTCCTTCCCTTTCCCCATTTTCATAATATGAATCATGAACCTTTAGAAACCTAAGCTCTAGAATGCTATTCTCTGCCCTACAGCTTTGTCAACTAGGCTCCCATTCTCCTTTCTCCCTCCTTAATATTCTCTGTTCAAATTTTATATTTTGGATCTGTCTTGATATAGTAAATTTCTTTGTCAGTAGAATTTAATAAAATATAGTTGGGACACAATGAGGTGGTACAGTGGATAGAGCATTAATCCTGTAGTCAGGAATACCTAAGTTCAAATTTAGCCCCTGACACTTAACTGTGTGACCTTGAGCAAGTCGTTTAACCTCGATTGCTTCAAAAAATATCATAGTAATATATCCCATTTATCGATATCTAATAACTTTACCAACTAAAAACAATCACAGAGAAGTAGTCACATATTAAATTTATTATATATTTTAAAAGAAAACCAAACTTGTATACTACAGAGATTCATGGTATCAAGGTATAATGTTCTTTTTCAGTTCTATTTCCTGTATGGGGATATTCAACTTGAAGTTTGTTAGATTCAAAATATGAATAAGTAAATAAATAAATTTCTTATAGAAGTCAATAACTGAACTGACCCCAAATTTTGGACCCTTATCAATAGATAATTTGTAGATCTGCTACTAGAAAACCCTGCAGATGAATTGAAGGATAGTTACATTCCTTTGAAATAGTTCTTTTGAGGGTATGCCAAAAGCAGTGATTATTCCTTGATGTCAGTGAAATATCTAGAAAATGGTCTGGATTAGTATATATCCCTTACATTGCTAGCAAGGTAACTCAGAACGTCAGTAATGCTGGCTGGGTCTATATTAACATATATATGTACAAAAGACAACAATGAAAATAAGTGATATGATTAACAAAACTGAGAATAGTTGAATTAAAATATTTCTAATCTCATTAGAGATCAAAATCTCATAATCACAATCTCATCACTCCCGTTTGACTAAACTTTATAAACATTATTTTTAGAAAAACGGTATTCTTCCAACAATATGCCATCTGTAGTGTTCACTGATTATTTAGAATGATTTTGTGAGTTGATGGATGACCTTACTTGTGTAACATGTAACATATAGCAATACTGGTTTTCTTCATGAGTTGTAAAGGTTTAGGAACTTGTACCAACATGTAGGAACCTAGCACTTTAACAAGTAGATATAGAGGAAACCTTGCATTTGTCAAGTAGCTAGGAGAACTGTTCACACATACCCTGCTTCCAAGGCTTCATTGGCAGCCCAAATAAAAAGAACTGAAAGGTCATTCTTCTTCCTACAAGATGATGGTTTGTTGACATATTTTGACACACAAGTACAGTGATGAAAGGTTTTGACCTTACTGCAGTACTGGAGGACTTGGGGCTGGTAAAGCTATTCTACACACATCGAATTCCTCTTTCTTCTCCTTCATCATAGAAATCTTCACACCACAAACACAAGAGTGTCACCCCTCAAGACAGGGTAAATGAATGAATAGCTTTTGAAATTGATCTTCTAAAAAATCTTCTCCCTTTTACTTTTGCTTCATCCAATCCAAAGTCTCATATGAGTACTAATAACAAATTCAGTAATCTTCATTTGTATATCACCAATTTAACTTCATAAAATTAATGTTTGGGAGAGAAAAACTAAATGATCTGGAAATCTTTTAAAATACCCAATGTTTAACTACCTGTCTTTATTTTCATGAGGAAAACAAAATTTTCGTGGATTTCAGACAGCTGGGGTCTTTGAAAAGCAGACAGAACCCATGTTTTGCATAGCTCCTAAAGTAAGTGCCTTTAGGTGAATACTCATTTAGTATTTGAAGAGGTTGAGGTGTTAATTGGTGGGATGTGGGGAATCATTAGATTACAAATTCAATACTAGAAAAGATCTTTAGAGGCCTTCACATTCAGCCCCCTCAATGTACAGATGAGGAAACTGAGGCAGAGAAGATAAGTGACTTTCCCAGAATTTTATAACTAAGGCAATCACTGAACAGAGAATTCTGTGCCATATGCAAAGATGCTCCTCCCCCATTCCATTTTCCTACCATAAAATGGAGTGCTAAAATATGCCACTTTCACTTGAAATGGTTGATATATAAAGCAAACATTATTTTAATTTGAAATTTCAAATTGCCTAAATAACCTCATGTCACTATGTATGTATTGTATAGGTAGACATCCACACTTTTTTATCATTTATATTTCAAAATATGTAAAAAAAAATTCTGAATACCCTGGGTGATATTCTTCTTGAAAAGCTGGTTGGAAAGCTTTTTATCCCACTACTATTCCAGCTAGGAAAATAAAATAATTATAATAATTTTCTTTGAGCATTATTTAGATTATGCTTTTGATAAGTATGAAAATTAAGAAGGATTGAGGTATCATAATGGACTGTATTATATTACCTAAGGAGTAGAAAATACTAATAACATTTAAATTCTTCTTATTTCAGCATGATAACTTATCTTGGACAAAAGCCTTATAACATAAGTTATCTATGTACTTTGGAGGTGTGTCTGAACTTAGAATTTAATTTACAAAGACCCTTTTCATCTGTGTTGGAATGTTTTATCAACTTTCCAGTGGCACCCAGGATATTTTTCATGTCTTTGAATTATTTCTCTTTCTCTTTTTTTTCTGCTCTTTCAAACTTCATCACATCACCAAAGACTATCTCATATTCCAGACAGAAGGCTTTCAGCTCCAATCTACATTCCCAAAAGGCTTCAGCTCCCGTTTTCCTGGTATTTCTCATTCAGATTAGACATCTAAGTTTGTGTACTATAGAAACTGACAGCACAGATCTTGCTATGCCTTGCCAAAGGCCTGGTCACAGATTCTCCACTGTGTCAAACAGAGCAACCCCTATAGACCTTACCTTTCAGCATTTCTTGTAATTTTTAATTGACGTTTACATCTGACAGTTTGAATATACTTTGCACTGTAGTCCTTACCTAGGAGTAGGTAAAAACCTCTTTCCACTTAACTATTACATCATATAATCTTACTTAACAATGACAGGTTTTAGTGCCAAAATTCAAGCAACTAAACTCTTTTTTCTCACCATTCTTTACTTGCCACTGCTGTCCTCTCACTAATTCTTGAAATCCATAATAGATCCATTGAAATGACAGAAGAGGATAAGAAAAAGAAAGAAAAAAATCCTGAAGTTCTAAAATAACTTGTACATAAACTGTTATGGAGCTAAATGTGAGTTCCATTTTTTTATATCATAGAAAACATAAGATGTTAAACTCTACAGTATTTAGTATCCACAATTTTCTTTCTTCAGCTATTGCCAGTAGATCCAACACACAAAGTCCATGATGGACCTAGCATTATAGTTATTTACCATTTTGCTTTCAGGGTAAACATGTATAAGATCTTGTTGTTTGACTAGATTCCAAGATCTTAATTTTCAAGAAAATTTCTTACATTATAAAAGGAAGGAGGTATAATTTTCTATCAGTTAGCAATAATTTGTTAGAGTTGATCATAAGTGTCAAGAAGCAAGGACCCAGCTGAAGCATTTTGTCACCAACAATGCAGTTTTCCTTCTAATTAGTTAATTTACATTTTACAAATTAAGGGCAAAAATCAGATGGAAAATAATATCATAGCATTAACTGACCTATATTTGTATCTGCCAAATTTAAGTTAATTAGAAATTTAGATGCTGTTTGTTTTATGTGTCAAAAAAGCTCATCTTTTTTTGTTTTAAAAAAAAAATCTAGACACACTTTTTTCCCCAGCATTTATCATCTAAATAATAGTCTTGCCAAGATGGCAGCCTCATAATAAACTCTTTTCAGTGGAGTGATGGGTAATGAAGCTTGCTTGTGAAGGCAGCGAAAAATGTTGTCTAGCCAAATGCGTGAATATGATGGCTAGAGAATCAGTGGACTTTCTCAGTCATCAATCTTTTTAGTAGCCTCTTATACATCTGAATATTTTGATAGATGATCTAATAATTGAGTTATCTATCTTTCTAACTATCAGAATTGCATAAAAATTATTCTCACATGCTACTGAATATTAAATATATTAGGCATCCAGTAAATTTTTCATAAAAAGGCCAAAAGGTGAAGCATTTTTGTTATTCCATAAACACTTCTTAATATATTGTGTGGGAAACTCTCCAGCATATTCAACTGTTAATTCACTCTGAAAGAAGCCAGTTTATAAATCAAACCAACAAAACAAAACAAAAGATAACCAAAGAATGACTTTATGATAAAGTTACTGAAGCCATGACTCAGAATGGTTAAGTGCAGAATTTAAGTACAGCCCAGTAATGTAAAATGGATTGCATTGGGTGATCTAATAAACTCAGAAATCTTGTAATTGGTATTAATACTGTCATTGTGGACTATGAGCTATTGCTATTGGTAAATTCTTGTTTTTCCTATTTTGAGATAGAGATGTTAATGGGATGAAAGAAAAATTTGCTTATGGCAATTCACCTAGTGAAATATTTCCTGAATTTAAGTTTGAAAAGGATTAAGCCTTTATTTCTTTCTACCAGTTTGCATGTTTATTTGGTGATACTCTACCAAGACTGAGTTTTTAAATCTCCTTGACACCAAACTTGCTGTCACCCCAAATGGAAAGGTAGCAAGGAAAACAGATCAAAACAAAAGTTGTTCCTTTCCCCACCCCCAAGTCCCCCCACCCCCTGATTTCCCTGCCTTCTTCAAGGTGACTTTGCTGTCGGGGCTTCCCAATTGTAACAAACAAGAAAATAGCCCTATCCCAATAATACTGTGTATTTGTTTTCAGTTTGAAGTGTTACCAACCCTGAGCATCTTGAAAGGCACTCAAATTAGCAGTTTAGGTCCTACCTTGTAAATTGGATTTCTATTAGCAAGTCCTGATGATAGCTCTTCATCAGTGGGATGGGAAGAAGTTGCTATCAATAGCCCTAGCACTCTAAATATCTTTCCCGCCCTCCCCCCAATACCACATTTATTGTAAGTCTCTCATCAGAAAGCTGTGCATGCATGCTGAGATCACTAGAATTAATTGCTTTCTTTTGGGGGGAAAAAAAAACTTAAAATAAGTGCAGCAACTGTTTTTTCTTTTCATTGTAAGAGCAGGGAGTAAAATGCAAATTGTACAGATATACTAGCTTAAGACATAATAAAAATAGGCATTTCTTAGGGCCTGATGGCTTTATAGTTCCTAGAAGTCTTGTTCAACTTACAAGTACAAAAAGTGATCCACTAAAAGAATGTTAAAAATCAGTTAGTTCAGTGAATTCTAGCTTTTATTTCTATATTGTTTTGATAAATCTGCATGAAAAATAAGTACGGGGGAGGACCTTACCAGTTGTAGGAATTTCACTGAGTAATTGTTGAGAAATGAGAATTCTTTGAGATCTGATGCCTTTAGCATTATATGATTTGAACTTAAATATTAGTATTATCTATACCTCAGAATATATAAGCTTCTAAAATATCTGCTAAAATCAAATGTTTTTCAAAAATAAGGCCATATTGGGAATTTTTTTTTGAGGGGGGATGGTCTTTTCTTTTTTTTTTTTTTTTTTGGATGGTCTTTTCTTAATCAAAGTAGCAAACATCTGTGTTCTTTCTGCTCTCTCTTTTGATTAGCATGGCCTCATCCATCACTGGCCTTTGATATGAACACCCAGAAGTCATGTCCTTTTGTTTTAAATGATAAATATGCCTTTGTCATGAATACACATAGGCAACCCAGGATTTACATCTGAATTGTCAAAGTATAACTGCACAGCTTCGGTGATGAGTGACATTATTAGTGAAATAAAGAAGTTTTTAATTTGTCATGGATAATGCTTAGATGGTGACATTGCAAGACTATTGGTTGTGACACTGGAAAAACTTGTCCTTCATTAACTATTTTTTCAAGATTTGTCATTTATCAACAAGAGGCAGTCTGCTACAGAAAGGTCTTTTGTAAACATTTCAGTTTTCCTGCCTTCTACTTGTCTTTTCAGGCTTTACAATTAGGTCTGATATCTACTTAGTTCTTATCAGAACTATTTAAGTACCAGCTTTCTAGTAGTCAAAGTACCAACATCTGGATTTTCTTCAGCCTGGCTAATATTAAATATGGTTCTTTAAATTTGAGCTGATCTTTCAGTGTCTGTCACTTATATCTGAATGAATGTGTTTTTAGAGGTTTTGTTCTCACTCATTTGTGACATTCACACACAAGCCCATGTGTACAAAAACATTTTGTACACACATAGTCACACACATTATGGCATTTAATAGATAAGTATAAAGTATATTATTATACTCTTAAGTATATAATCATAGAAACTTCTGTCTAATCAATGTTACTTTTCTCTTTGATTTTTGTTCTCAAATAATGAAGACCACTTAGACATGATCGATTGAAATATGAAACAGTATTGCAGCCTTTTTCCCTCTTTCCCATCCCCAAAAAGAATGATAATTTCAAGTACATTGGTGAACATTTCACTAAATGTAACATTTTAAAATGTTTTTACATGTTATAAAAATATAAATACATTGGTTAATTTTAATTAAATTTGTGATAATTGTTTCTTAATAACGCAAAGATAGAAATAAATGCCCCAGGCAACAAAGGGTTTTTTAGCTACTTAGAGACAAGAAGAAAATCAAAAGACTAAGAAGCATTTGCTGTATAAAGCAATGATATAGACCAAAGGAGAGAACTACTTAACTCTCATTGTTTTACTTTTCTATTCTTTATCTAGGAGAGTTGTATGCATATTAGGAAACATATAAGAATGAATAACTAATAGAGAATTGAAAACCGAGATGATGATGATTTTTTAATGTATTTTTATTTGTATATGTGTGTATATGTATGTATTACAATTCTTATGAGATAAGTAAGAAATATTAAAGTTGTTCTCAGGAAATTCAGATCAGCCTGGTCCAAATTAGCTGCAAATTAGGGATACTAATGGCATTTTAACAATCTGATAAATATTAGACAACAGGAGATTGGCAAATGTTAAGGCTTTTTTTTTTTTATGAGAAAGAAAATAGCTTCTTCAATTTTTAGGGCAATGATCTTTAACATAGCTCCTAGGAAAATTCTAATATTTATAAAGGAATGGTTTGTCAACATTTGGAAAAGGAAGGAGAGTCCAGTGTGAACCAGTTAGGGTTTATGAGAATCAAAGCCAGAAAGACTATTCTCGTCTCCTTTTTTGATAAGAGTAAACTAGTTGTACAAGACAATGCTATGGGTAATATAGCTATATTTCAATAGAGCATTTCTCTATAAGGAAAGAACTGCTCAAATGTGGAACTATAAAAGAAAGGATAACTAACAGGGAATTGAAAGCCAAAATGATGATAATACTATTTATTTTTATGTATGTTTCATTTTTTGTTTTTTTAGATAAATCAAGTGATGATACAAGAGCTTACCGTAATAAGCCTGGCTCACAACAATCTCTGCTTCCTTCTTTAAGTAGAGAAGTCTTCTCAGAATATCCTCATGAACTGGAATAGTACAATTGGATAAATAGGAACTGCTTGAATGACCAGATCCAAAGAGCAGTAATTATGAGATCAGTGTCAACCTAGAAAGAGGTCATTAGCAAAGTGCCACAGGTTCACTGTCTCTGACCCTTTCTGTTCAATGATTTATCAATGAATTAGGTTACTTAGATGGCATTCTTGTCAAATTTGCTGTAATACATTCTTGTTTTTACGTTATATGTTTATATATATATATATATTACATATATATGTGTGTGTATATATATACACTCACAAACAAAAATCAACTATACAAGGTGGTGGAGATAATAGCTAGACAACAGGTTATACAAAATGATGTAGGTAGAAAAGAAAAGTATGAATCAACAGTATATGTGTATCTGCAATGCAATGCAATGCAACATTCAAAAACTGAAATGCTATCTTGGTCTGTATTAAGAGAAACATCAAATCCAAATAATACATCCCTGTGGGCTAGACCACATTTGATCATAGTGTTGCATATTAAGGGGAAGCTAAGTGGTATATAGTGGATAGAATGCTAGTCCTGCTGTTAGGAGGATCTGAATTCAAATACAGCTTCAGATACTTACTAGCTGTGTGACTCTGGGTAAGTTGATTAACCTGTTTGCTTTAGTTCTTCATTTATAATATGAGCTGAAGAAGGAATTGGTAAACTATTCTAGTATCTTTACCAAGAAAACCCCAAAATGAGGTTAGGAAGAATCAAGTATGACTGAAAAATGATTTTACAACAAAAAAAATCCATATTGACCAATACACTTTTTTTTTTTTAATTTATTTTGCAAGACAATTGGAGTTAAATGGGCTCAGGATCACACAGCTAGTAAGTGCTAAGTGGCTGAGGCTGGATTTCAGGGTGGTGCTACTTCCACCCACCTGCCCCCAGAGCAACATACTTTAGAAAAAAAGAGCAACCCTGAAGTCAGGAGGACCTGAATTCAAATTTGGCCTCAGACACATAACACTTCCTGGCTGTATGACCCTGGGCAAATCACTTAATCCCAATTGCCTCAAAAAAAAAAAAAAAAAAAGCCAAAAAAATAAAAAGAAATTGGCAAGCTTGTCAAAAGTGAAATGGATTATTCAAAAGTTAGTAATTTTTAGGCGGAAGATTTTTGAATGTGTTACAGAAAAAAATTTTGTTCTGGTACAGGTTGGACTAAAAGGTCTCTTAGGTCCCTCATCCAATGGTGATTCCAGGTATCTTATTCCTATGTTATATTGAAAGTTGTAACCTCTCTATATATGAGGTAGTGTGAGTCATTTCTATATCAGGCAAGAACTCTATAGGAAGTCACAGGGGTGTCCAGTTTGAAAGAAATCCCTGACATCATCTTGTCAAGAATTTCCTCTTCAACAACATCTCCAAAAGTGATCACTCTACCTTAATTAATAAGGTAATTAATAATTAATTAATTAAGATTTTTCCTGTCAGAAGAGTTCATATTTTTATAAAGTTTTTTTTCATTTCATGGAGGTGAAATCTACTTTTACAGCTTTAACACATCACTCCAAGAGCCAAGAAGAACAAATCAAATCCTCTTCAACATAGCAGTTCTTCAAGTACTTGAAAGTATTCTTGATGCCAGTTCAATTGGTTGAAAAGTAGAAGAAAGAATATTTTAATGAACTAATGTCAGATAAGTAGCTCTTTTTTTTTTCCCCACATCCCTGAATTGACTGACTACATTGATCAAAATAGTCCACAAAGTACACAGACCAAACCAAAGGGACTTTTAGTTTAGAAGATGATTTGTCTGAATGAGTAGGTATCACCCAATAGGTACTTAAATCTCCCCATGATTATTCTAACCCTTTTAAATTATGCCTTGCACATGGTTGCCTTCTCTTTGGTTTTCTTTATTATTTATATCTTTGGAAATTGATTATCCATTAATATTTTGGCCAAAAAAATCACTCAGCTGGGTATTTAGAGAATTTAAGTACCAGCAGGCTTTTTATTTTTATTTTTTTATTTTTTGAGTAATCATTTCCTGAGTCACCAAGATAGAAAACAATTGTTTAGCAACTTGAAATCCCACCCATGCCCAAATATATTACTGGAAATTTTTGTACTGTCGTGTAAGTGTGAGTTTTTGAGACCCTGAGGCTCTCACCCAACTTAAAGACAATGATGCTAGTGAGCTTCTGTCCAGAGTTAATCAGCTGCAGAATTTGTAAACTGCACATGTGTCAAAGTTGAAAATGTTAGCACTCTAATAGAAGCTTGAAAAGGTTAGATCTGATAAAAGCCGTCAGCAGTTAAAGAAAGTGATTTATGGGAATGTAATGACACAAAATGCCTCATTTATCACTCATATATAGATAGGTTAAGGTTCCTGTGTCATACTTTTAAAAACTTGACCACTTAGAATTGTCAAAATAGGTACTTAATTGCCCTTCATCCATTTCATTTTGAATTTCCTTCATTTGAATTTTGGTAATTTTTATCTCAGATTGCTATACTGTTGTGAATTTCATATGGTTCCATTTAAAGTCGTTCATTTTTCATATTTTAAAACTGTACATCTCCAATCTGTTTTGAAGTTTTATTAGCTAAAGCTGTGGAAGGGAGAAAACTAATATAAGTCTTTGTTTGTTAATTTACATTTTTATTTAACACAAATGCCATGAAAATCAGTTAAAGTACTACTTTCTTTTTTCTAACACTTCTATTTTTCATCAGCACTTTATTGCCTTCTACATTTGGGGATACTATAGTTAAAAGTGCAACATGATATTTTTAAAAAGTTAACCAATTTATGGCTATGCACTTTTAGTAACTTAACTTAATATTTAGTTCCACACGAATTAAGTTTAATGAAAACCTGACCTTCTTATTAAATGATCCTAAAAAAGAAAAAAAAGTAAAAAGGTTAAGTGAAAGGGATCTTTGTATTTCTTGAGTTAGATGAATTCAAAAACCATAGCTGACCTTAAAAAAAATAAAACAAACAAAACAAAAAACTAGATATCGTAAGTAAATTTTCCCCCCAAAAAATCTAGAGCTATGAGTATTTAAATATTCATTTTAGCAATAACATGGCAACATATTAACCTGAAAACAAACTAGGTTATTCTGCCTATCACATAAGATTTATTTTGAATGAGTGGGTTTATGTATATGTGTGTGGAGTGAGAAGGAAGAAAAAGATTGACTACAAGTTTTGTGAATCATCTTGGTTTAAAACTTTTCTTTAATCTGAAGGTAGATTCTTTAATGGTTTCAAGAAAAAAAAATCTATCATCTCACCATATGTTCCATATTGACTACATTGATCCTTTCTTTTCTATAGAAAAAAAAAAACTTAAAAAAAATTTGTTAGGTTTTACAATTTATAACCCCAGTTGTACAGTATTCTTTTTGTTTGGCAATGACCTTCCAGGTCCAGTTGAAAAAAAAGTCAGAAACATTTGTCATATTTTCTTGAGCTTCTCCAGAAATAACTATTATCAATGTAAAAGACTGTTCAGGTTATTATTTACAATATAAATTTTGAATTTAACCTTAAAGTTTGTTTTCAATGATGTTCTGTTGCTGACTTTAATTAAAAAAGAAAAATCTAACATTTCAATCCCCTCCCAAAGTCCATCCAAAGATGTATATATTTTAAAATTATCTAACAAGCTAAATTCAAATCCACCTGGGTTATTTTAGCAGGGAGAAAAGATTAACTTCATATTTCACAAATATTTTCTAAATAGGAAATTTTAAACTCTCATTTATCACCCAACAAAAACATTAGCATCCTATTTGTGCTTTTTAAAAGTGCGTGACAGTAAATACTATAGTGAAAGGCTGTTGTTTAAGAATTAAAATATGTGATTCCTTAGCAATATATTACAGCACTTCTATAGAAAGCAAACTAGTTCTAAAAGTTGAATAAATCTTACACCCTTGAAGTTTGTTTTCATTATTTTTATAAACACACTTTGCCAAGTTGGAGCTGCAGTCCCTCAACTTCAGGCAAATGAAAATAGCTCCAAAGTTTAAGTTAAATTAAGATAAATAGACTTCCGTATAGCTGCATCTATAATCAGGGAACTTATTTATAGATCTTAATTAAGACTTCAATCCTTTTAGATTTTAAAGTACAATCTTATTTATTTGGCCGTTTAAATCACTGTACACAATTCTCCATAGTTAAAGCAGAAGAAAACTCAATTCCCTAAACCTGTACAGATTTTGGGCAAAAATATATTTTTAATATATAATTATTGATTATCCTAACAGAGTGTTATTTTTTGTAGTTTCAGAGATTGTACATATTAGAAGCTCCAACCCCAACTTACATTTTCCATAGACTCATCATTTTATAGTGATTTAAGGGTTGCTTTTTTTTTTTTTAACACATGATTAGGACACATTCACTTTATATATGTTTATGTAGATGCCAGAGTCAAAATTGTCTCATTCCATGAATCTTAACAGTATGCTCTTTTAACAACTATGAGGAAATGTATTAAAATGCCTTAATTACAGGGCAAGAAGAAGAGAGAGCACAAGTCTTTTAGCATATGATCTTTCAATTGTTCACTAAAGGATAAAGAGAGCATTCAAGCGTGGTTTAGATAACTGTCAGCAATAATAAAATGCAAGGTACTTTGTGGAGCCTTTAAAGACCTTTCTGGGAAATAGATTTAATTAAAAAGTAAAAGAGACTTTTCATTTCAAAGAAATCTAAAATGTTATAAAATTTCATAATGTTAATACATTAGTAAGGATACTGCATGTTACTGTGGATAAAGGAAAAGTCATCCATGAAGCTATTATGCTTGAAACACAGAACAGTGAGTCTTATAAATATTTTTTTTTTCCTCTAAGGTTTGATTTAAGAGTTAGAATCATAATGAATTAAAGTGGTACTTCACCACCACCCCTTTCTCCAAAAGGGTTTCTGCTTTGTATCCTTACCTATTTCAGCCTCAAAATGAACTATGACCTTTGTTAGTCCCATTATTACATTCCAACTCCTGTTTACCAAAAGTTGAAGGGACCAGAATGATCAGTGAAATCCATTTACGTATTGCTCATCATAATTATCATGTTTATATACACTTATTCCCATCTTAGAGGGACACTAGCATGAAATAGTATAGTAGAAAAATTCTAGGGTATGTTTCAAAATATTGATTAATTTTTCCCCCTTGAATGGAGCATTTTGTCTTTTTTTTTTTTTTTTACCCCAGTTATTTTCACTTTTCTGTCAAAAAAAAAGTGAAAGCTCATTTATTTCCCTTTTGAGTTTAGTTTAAAAAAAAAAAAGCCTAATTAACACTGTGTCTAAGAGCAGCATTGAGCTAGATTGCTTTTGGCAAACTAGAGACAGGTTAACCTGACTATGTGATAAGTAGTTGTTTATAAATAACCCTGACTTGTTCTTCTTTTAGCGCTTGGATCCCTGCCTCCACCTTATCTTCTCCTGTGAAGGTTTTTGTAAGCTCAGTTTGCTTTCTCCCTAAAACAGATCCATCAATTACACTGCCCAGTTGTTTAGTCATAGCACAGCATTTAAGGGATTTGATATGCAAATTATCTTGAGTTTTAAGGGGAACTTCATTCAGAGATTCATCAATCCCACAGATCTGAACTTTCAACTCAATACTTATTTCATTCATAAACTGTTTTAGAACATATCTTCTTATTCCTAATAAGCCCTAGTTCCAGAGCAGTCTATTCACTGTTCAATTTTTTTTCCCCTTAACTGACTATCACTTAGGATTTTATTAGATCTCCTAATGACTGGAATACTATTTAAGGTAGAACTAGAGAATATGTTTATAATATGGAGACTTGATTTATAATCTCTCACTCATAAATGATAATATAAAGAAACCCAAGTCTTCCTTAGCAAATTTGGAACCAACATTCTTTTGAGGTTAGTATTTATCTTATGCCAGACCCAATAACTTCTTCACTTCTGAACGAAGAAACATGGCTATATTTCCACACAAGCTTTGTTTTGAGATAAATAATGTTCTGTTTAATGAGGTATCATATAGTTTACTTTATACTTATGCATTTGTCATGATAGTCTGAGCAATATGATCTGTTGTTTTTATGTTGCTTATTGTATGTACATAATAATATATTTTATAAATTTTTTGTATTTAGATTTAAATAAATTCATTAGTCACTGTGATTACTAAATAGTATTTTACAATAAAAAGATGATTCATAGATAGGAATTCATATATAAAGCATCTTCAGTTACTTTTGAAGAGCATATCTTAATGCTTTTCAAAAATCACTGCTTTCCTTACCTATTATATCATGTGGAATCCTTATATTTTCTCTGCACTTTTTCAAAAGTTGTATCTAATTGTTTTAACTTAATTCTATAGTTCTTGATCCTGCTTTCAAATTTTTTCTTTAACAAATCCCCATTGCTTATAATTGATCAAACATCAAATTATCAAAAGCATCTGCTAATCAACAAAACCATTGTTGGCAGAGTAGGGAAACCAGGGAAGAACGTGTCATATTTGGGTATATAGTATCTCACTTGGGTAAAATCTATAATTTTAAACTAAAAAACATAAAAGGAAGCTTTATCAGATGTTGCATTTATAGGAAAAGAACTGGATTTGTGTCCAATGATAAAACTATTTCACTTCTGAATCTGTTTCCTATGTGAGAAATGGGAATAATAATGATAACAATAACAGTTTAGCCTTATAGAAACATAAAATTATAATAAAGACCTACTGAAGTAATATTAGTTTAAAAAATACTTTATAAATACTATGTGAATGTCATCTTTTACTAAATTATCTCTTCTGTCTTAATACAATCTTCCAGACTACATTCTAGGATCCTGACCAGCTATTAAACAGCCTTATTTCCTACTTTACTGAGGTCAAATCTATTTGTTCCTCAGTATCCTTTCTCTCCACCTTACAATTTCTCAATATTCTCACACATTTTTTTCTTCCTTGTCTCTAAAGAAGAAACATTCTTTCCTTCTTTAAAGTAAGATTAAAAAACTCCAGTTTTGCTCTAAGCCATTCTATCTCAACTAAGATGTTGACTATGTCAAAGAAAATAAATAATTTATGGAGCATTCTCTTCTCACTCCACTGTCTTCTTTTCTTCTGTGTAGGCCCCAAAGTTTTAAAAAATTCTTCCCTTAACCAATTGTCTTTTCTTCCTCTCACCACTAACCTTCTTGAAATAGCAGTCTATATTCAGCAATCTCCATTTTTATATAACCACCTCAATTTTTTTAACCTTTGCAATCTATCTTCCACCCACCATTCTACTGAAATTTACCCTTTCAGTTGTCACCCTTGATCTCTGTGTTTTCAACTCACCAAATCCATTGCCTTTTCTTTCCTTTTTTTTTTTCCAGTAATCATCCTTTTTGGTTTTTATCTCTGCAGATATTGTTACATACACTCTTCCTCTCTTTCTTGAAACACTCTTCTTTGATGTCGCTTTCATTTCACTATTATGAAATCAGAATGTTAAAATTAAAAAAAATGTGTGTGTATATTTGTGTTATGTTTTATAAGAAGATTCAGATAAGGAAACAATACCCTCAGAAATTCAGCTCACTAAACATTAAATAATAAGTTTTTGTTTTTGTTTTTTGCTGAGGCAATTGGGGTTAAGTGATTTGCCCAGGGTCACACAGCTAGGAAGTGTTGTGTCTGGGATCAGATTTGAACTTGGGTCCTCTTGACTTCAGGATGGTGCTCTATCCACCATGCCATCTAGCTGTCCCTAAGTAATAAGTTCTCAAAGAGTAAATTTATCATTGTAACTTCCATTAGGATCATCAGAGTTTCTTACTATAATAGGATATAATTTCAGGTCTATAAATTTTTTTGAAATCTGGTCTTCCTGGCTATCCTGATCATTTGAGGGCCTATGAACTTTTATGATATTTAGGTGGACAGAAAGAAATTACTCACAGGTGATAGATAAATCCAATCCTGATTATTATTATTAAAGATTTTGTAAAAGTACATAAAATTGGTATTAGGCAAAGGACATAGGACCTCCAAGTTGGACTCAGTAAGATTTTTTTGGCTCTTGGCACATTCTACTTCAGAACTATCTGGGTCTAGTGGTCATATATAGATTAAGATGGCTGGAAATGGCCCTGAATGCAGTAGGAAACCTTTGTTAAGCCAAAATCTGTAACAGGTCTCAGTTTGATTGAGGCAAATGCCCATTCAGTGATTAAGGATAGGCAAGAAAGAAATGAGTCAAAAAAAGAAGGAGATGAGGATTATACCGATTACATATACTTTCTTCAACAGAGAAACCAACCTCTTCACTTTGTGGTAGATCATTTTCACCTGGTGGCAGACCTTCTGGGGATGAGTCTCTAAACTAAACCAGACTAGGCCTTACTTAAGGCCTGTTTTTTGACTTATCTGTAAAGACTTTCTCATTTGATATGACTGGTCAGAGCTTATAACACCAGTGAGAGTAGTATTTGAGTAGACCACTAATGCCCACATTAAAAAGGGCAAAAAAAAATAAGGATATGAGTTCCCAAGCATTTAGAGTATGTGCACTGTTCTTCTCACAATCTAATGGAGGGGGAAAAAAAATATTTATCATGGAATCATAAAACCTGGATGTGAATCTCACTTCTTCTATTTTAAAACTGGGGCATCAGACTAATCACTTACCTTCTCAGCCCAATTTCCCATATCTGTCAAATTAGAGAGTTTTGGTGAATAATCTTTTGTCAGGACTCTTGAAATATACGAAAAATTCATCTTAAACATTAATTCATTTTCAAAAAAAATTCATAATCTAAATTTTTTAAAATTAGTTTTCAGAAAAATAAGAATCCTTTTTTTTTTTTTTTTTTTTTTTTTACCCTGAATATGTTCAGGAATTTTGTTTTGGTTTTGTTTTATTTTAACCTTGAGTTTTCACATCTGTTAAAAGGATGATGCTCCAATTGAAACTAGTATTGTTAGAATGATTTACACAGGAAACTTTAGGAAAGTTTTTCTTTTTCCTTACTGGCAAAAATCATGATTCTGGGATATGTGATATGTTTGAAAGAAGGAATTGTAAAAACAGGGGAGCTAACATAGGAAGGGGTAAGTATATACCTTTTTTTTTTTTTTTTTGCAGGGTTAGGGGTAATATAATGGACAAAATCAAGCAGAGTTTGATTCAGAAATACCCAGGTTCAAATTCTGCCGTTGACATTTGCCAGTTGAGTGATAATTTCTATAAATCTCAATTTAACCACCTCTGTTGTTAGGCCCTTATGAGATCGTATGTAAAATGCTGTACTTATTATCATGGTGAGTCATCAAGTGGCTCTTAAATATTTCCTACAGCACTCTTTATTTCCTCCTTAGTCCATATGCATATACCTCTTGACAACTTTGTTACTCTAGGAGAACATCAGAGGAAACATTTCCCATCCAGACCCACTACTATCCATTGTATGTCCATTTAGGAAACCACAAGAACAAGGCTGGGCAACTCTAGGAATAACCCTAGGAAAATCTAGACTAGGACTTCTTAAAGTTGTGACCCCTTTTCACTGAGAAATTTTTACCTGATCCCAGATATATAACTATGCAAACTAAATATTTACTGATAAAAAATATCATAACTTCATGATCCCACAGTATTGCAAACAGTTTAAGAAATTAAAGTCTAGATTAATCTATACACAAATATACATCTGCTCCCTACCAGCCAGTGTGAACCCCCCTCTACCCCTGAAATAACAATGATGATACAATAGAAAGAAGCATGGTTCTTGAATGAATGAGCATGGTTGTTGAATGAATAAGTCTGGGTTCAAATCTCTGCTTTGATACTAGGCTATTCATTTAATTTCTCTGGTCCTCAGTTTCTTTATCTGTAAAATGAAGTGTCCCAGGTCCCTTCTAGCTTTCGATTTATGATACTTTAATTGTCTCATAGCTAATCCAAGGTTTGGGGACCTTGGGGCTTTGGCCTTCTAGTGTAAAATTAAGGCATTAATTAGCCATAATTCTCTATGTTGGAAGTTCCTGAAGACACCCAAATAACTCTTTAAAAAAAAAAAATATTCCTTCAAATGTAACATTCATTATATAATTTAATTTATGAATTTTTAAAAGTGCATTCCTGCAAAATAAACATTATATGTCAAGTACATTGCAAGAAAAATACTGAAAAGATCATTTATTTAAGTTTCAAAAATGCTTCTAAAAGCAGTGAATTTGTCCTTCTCCACTAAACTTTTCTATATTTAAGGTAAACTTTATTTGTTGTTAGCACAAGGCTAGGGTTCTATAAAGGATAAGTAAATTATTGTCATTATTTCACATTAAACACCCACTTATATGCCAAGGACTGAACTTCTAAAGACACAGAGCTTGCTTGGATGAGCTTATTGTATCTCCTTTTAAATTCTCTTAGCAATTTGTTCAACTTTGACGTGCATTAGAATCTAAATAACTTAATTCCAGCATTATTGTTATATGAAGCAACCATTCCTTTCTAAAAATAATCACGGTCAATTGGAGAGAAAGCTAAGCCCCAGAAAATCTGTATAACTTTCATTATGACTATTATCCACTTTGCTTTCAAACCCATATTATTGTTCTTTTATTGACAAAGATTATATGTGTCTATCAATAATTTTTATGAATGCATCATTATCACATATCTTCAGAGTCAATATATGTACTGAATAATATAAGCCTGCCCTTAATGCTTGGAAAGTTATTTATTTTAAAATATTATCCATTGAAAAACTGCTGTTACCAGGGCACAGAATCAGGTAGTAGATGTTGGGTATTTTGCTTCTAGTATTTGGCTTTCCTGATACCACTGGATATTACTGTGTTCGCCCCAACATTTCTACTTATGAATTCGACTTGACAAGGTTAATGATTAAACTAGAAAGTACACAAAAGTTCATCTAAAGCAAACATCTCACCTTATAGATGGGGAAACTGAGGCCCACTGAGGTTTATTTATAAATGTTTTCAGAGCTTTAAGTTTGATATAATATAAAAATGATAGTTAATATTTATATAAAACCTACTGTGTGTCACTGTGCTAAATTTATTATCTAATACTAAGCACTATTATGTCATCCTCACATCAAACCTGGGAAGTAGGTGCTATTATTACCTCCATTTTACAGAGGAAGAAACCGAGGTTAATAGAGGTTAGGTGACATGTATAAGTCCCATAACCAGTAAAGTGTCTGAGGCTGTTTTTGAAATTAAATCTTCCTGATCTAACCTACCAACTCCAGGCCCTGTGCTTTATTCATTGTACCACCTAGACCTAATAATGAATTCTGTTAAAAAACCTAAATGCCATACTCACTTGTATATACATTTAAATGGCCTCATTAGTAAAAGGTAGCTTTTTATAACAAATTTAAACAAGTTGAAGTTGGAAGCAATTTTTGAAATTGAAAGGTTAAAATTATTTATTTTTATCATGATTTTGGTTCAGACATGACCTGATTTCCATCAGTAGAGGGAACTACTTCAAACTCCTTCAAAGAAGAACATGCATTTGTCTGTAGCTTATAGTGTTAAAGAGCAGACTAAAGCAGGCTTTCTCTTTTTTTTTTTTAACTTAATTTTTTCTCAATAGTAGTTTATTTTCCAATTACATATAAAGATAATTTTCAACATTCATCTTTATAAGGTTTTGACTTCCAAATTTTTTCTCCCTTCCTTCCTTACCTCCCTCCTCAAGACAGCCAGAAATCTGATATAGATTGTATCTATGCAATCATTTTAAATATATTTCTATATTAGTCATGTTTTGAAAGAAAAATCAGAACAAAAAGAAAAAAAGAGAAAAAAGGCAAACAAAAGAACAGTGAAAATATTATGTTTCAATCTGCATTCAGTCTCCATAGTTTTCCATCCCAATTCTATAGAATTTTCTTGAATCATGTATTACAGAGAAAAATTAAATCCAACATAGTTGATCATCACATAATTTTGCTATTATTGTGTACAATGTTCTCTTGTTCTGCTCACTTCACTCAGCATCAGCTCATATAAATCTTTCCAGGCTTTTCTGAAATCAGTTTAGGCCAAGTCTTCTTAAACTTTTTCCACTGGCAATCTCTTTTCACCCAAGAAATTTTTATATAGGTATATAAAATAGATATAAAAATAAAAAATTTACTGATAATAAATCATACTTTTGCAAACCCCACATTCAGTTTAAGAAGCTGTGTCTAGGGTACTGAGAAATTAAGTGACAGAGGGGAGGCAGTGGGTAACAATAAAAAGAGGACTAGCTTTGACCCCAAGAACTCTGGATTAAACTTCTGAATGTAAAACTTAACTAAGTGGGATCCTTGGTGAATTACTCAACTCAACTATTCCAGGTCTCAGTTTTTCTTTTGTAAACTATAAATTTACTCTGTCAAGTGACAAACTTATTACTAAGTCCAAAATCACTTCTTTTCTACTGCCTCTCACAGTGATTATAATGTAGTATGGTAGTTAGAGTGCCAGGCCTGAAGTCAGGAATTCTTATCTTTTTGAGTACAAATCTGGTCTCTGACATTTACTAGCTTTATCACCTTATTTGCTTTAGTTTCCTCTTCTATAAAATGAGGAGAAAAAGAAAAGGTAAGCTACTTCAGTAATTTTGTCAAGGAAACCCCAAATGGGATAATGGAGAGTAAGACATGACTGGAGAAAACCAAAAGTGTCTTAATAGAAACCACAAAAGTATTTTCAAATGTTTAATTAGATGTTACCAGGCAAATAATTTTCATAAATACTTTGCCTTTCTCATCTTTTGCAGTGGCTGATAGTGTTTTGAAAAAGTTTACTCTCTTGCAATTTTATCTAAAAGTTAATGGTTCTCCTAAAATTGGATGACATTCAGTGCCATATCAGAAAACACTTATATGTGGTAAAATAGCTCATAGAAAACTTATGACAAGGAAATAGCTATATGATGAGAGGTATTTTGAATTACTTTTATACTAATTTTTGAAATATGAAATAATAATTTTGACCATAAATGTTAACAACATCAAAGCTTCATCATTTTTTCTTGCTCAGTTCACAAAAGTCATTTAACTTTTACCTTCTCTTATCTATAAAAGAAAGGATTGCTAAAGTTTCTTATGGATCTAAATGTTGGCATTCCATGAAAAATCAGTAAGTCTTTTCTTAAAAACATTTTAAGATGCTACTAGGTAAAATTGCTCTTACCATTTTTCAGGTTATGTGCTATATCTGGATGAACAGAGGTCAGTATTGCCTTTTACTAGAATAGAATAATTTTTTATTCTTGTCATTTTAGAATTCTTTTCAGATGTCATCCTTATCCCATATGAAACTTGTAACCTACCTAAATCCAGATTTGGTTTTATGTTTATTTTTTGAAAGTTTAATAAAAGCTGATTCAGATATTTTTTTGAGTTATTTAAAAAGTTTTTTTTTTTACTGCTTTTTTATCTTAAATGAATTTTAACATTTTTATATGTATCTATTAAAAGTGTCTAATTTTTTTTTTTTTTTAATCTTTCCCATACCGTCCACCCCCAGTTCTCTGGGTCTAGACTGGTGAGTTCCATCATGAAGCAAACTCCCACTGTGAATATGCCCTTCATTGATGTAGATTAGTATTATGTCTTTACCTGAAACATAGAAAACTACCTGAATGTTAAGAGTTCATTCCCCAATTATGATATGTCAGAAGCTAGACTTGACCTCAAAGTCTTCCAGAATATAGCACTGTGCTATGCTGCTTTTTCATAGAACAAAACTGTAGGATACATAGAATATATTTTTCACTCACATTTTGTAGCTAAAAATTTCTTTTACAAATCTGAAAACTTAAAAGTCCAATGGCTTCTGTGAATTATTTGGGTGAGCAAAAAATGATTATGCTTTTATATTAAGATACATGCTAAAAATTATTATTTCTCATTTCAAAAATATTTCTTATCATGAATCTGTAAATTCTGAACCATAGCTCTTAACAAAAGAATTAAAGGCAAAGGGTAAACAGAGTAGTCATTTTTATCCTATTTTCTTATAGAATGAGCAATTCAGTTAAAGGTGCCTTCTTTATATAGGTTCTTGACATCAATTTGTGGAACTGCATTGTCCTGGGCTATGGACTCACTAAATGAGAAACGAGTGGCCATTTGCCTTCCCATGCTAGGGCCATGTTTATTTTTCCTTGTTCTCGGTAGAACTATTGCCGTAACTGCATTTTTGTTTATGTTTTTTACTAATTGACTATTGCTACAGCCTTTTGTCTATGGCTTATTCCAGAACTGCCTTGTTCCTGAATCAATCCAGTTCAGAATCTCCAGTTATGAGGCATTTGCTAGAAAAGGATCAAGGGAGGAACTTTATTCCAGATAAAATGCTAATAAAATGTAGCCTCATCATGTAGTAAACCAGGTTTGCTTTTGCAGAAGATTCATGTTATCTTAATGGAAAGCATCTTTTCTTAGGTTTTTGTCTTTGGAGCTTGTCAGGAAATTAAAACAGGTAATTTAGCTTTCTCCAACTCAAGTATTTTTTAGGGGCAAAATGTGAATTTAAAATTAAAGAAATAGTTTAAACTGCAACCAACTTAGAGATATCATAACTTTAGACTAAATCAGCATAAAAATAGATATATGTGATCTCTAATTTGAGGATCAGTTTGTTTAAGAGAAAAAAAAAACTATCCTAATCACAGACTTGTAAAATTATCAGAAATTGCCGACAGATCCTGATATGTTAAAGGTTGTAATCTTTTGAAAGGAGTTGGTTCGTTTTCCTGTTGGCCCTCCTATCAACTTTAACCTCCAACCTTCTCAGGCATGTATCACTACAAATAAAACTGCTGAGGTTTGACAAGAGAATATAAAGGCACTAAGCCATCTCACAGAGATCTCCACATGATTTTCTTCAGCCTTAAATGAATACGGCTTTAAGTCAGGCTTTTCAATAGGAAGTCATAAACACTCACCCATATCACTTTAGTTTTAATAATTACTGTTTTGGCCCCCAAAAGGGGGGTGGTGGTACAGAAATATACATAATAAATTATGTTTGACAACTGGAATTTAGTGATTTTGTTATTGGTTGTCTTTGACCATTAACTTGGATTTCTGATCTTTGTTTTAATGTATACGATTTCAAGTGAGCTACATATGATATTGATATAAACATGGCTTTTGTATACAGGATTACAAGTGAATTTTTTAACTTGTGATTAAGACAAAACAGATGCCAAAAAACAATGTGTTTGTGTTTCTGTCCTGGCTATAAACTAATCTGAACTTTATTCACCTGTGTAGATTGTCTGACTTCTAAAGAAGTAAATCTTGTATTTACTCTCTACTTGAGCAATGAGGGCAGCTAGAGCTCCTGAAGTCAAGTAGATGAATCCTCAGGCCATTATGCTGGCTGCAGAATTCTTCATTCCACACTGGAGCAATGCTATCTGGTGAAGACCTTGGCATTGTTCAGTCTGAACAAAGCCAGCATACACTATCATCTAAACTTGGAGCCTGGAGCTTACTGCTGTAGTTAAATTCTCATTAAAAAAGTTAAAAAGAGACAGACATAGAGAGAGAGAGATTTCCATGTCTTGCCTAAACTGAACATTAACAAATACTTTGAGTCTCAGCAAGACAAGCAGAAGCTACTTCATTACCTAAAATCACAGACTTACAGCTACAAGAGACTCTCAAAAGTCATCTTGTCTAACCCTCATTTTATAGATGAGGATACCAAAGCCTAGGGAGTTTAAGTGCTTTGCCTAATATGTATAATGTATCAGAGAAGAATTTGAACTCAATTCCTTTGACAAACAGTGGTCTTTCCATTTTACCCTCCTGCCACCTATTTCTTTACTTTATACTCCCTTTACTTTGTCCAAAAACGAATAAACAAACAAACAATAAATGAATAAATAAATAAAATAGAGTTGTTACCCTCCAGTTCTTGAAAGGAAATATGCTACACATATTGTACAATACATAAAAGCAATTAGAAACATCTTTTATTTCTACCTTACTATAATTATGTTTTACAATGCCAAATAAGAGAGCAAGTATTATTTATATGGCTATCATCATTTCAACTCTTTAATATAATCTTCCCTTTAATACTTCAAAAAAATTGTGATTTTTCTCAACTTGGGCACATCTGGCTCCAAAGGCAGAGCACAAACAGGCTTAGTAGAAGATCTTGGAAAGTTACTTTGGCTAAAAAAATTCAATACTTGTCAATACAGGTCATCAAATAAGCATGTAGCCATCCCTGAACCCTAATTCAAAGCTTAGATTTGATACCAGCTTAGGTTTCCAGGTTATGTTTGTGCCAGTTAGGGCTTGGTCTCCACTGATCTAGCCTTTGGGAATTCATGATCACATCCACCCTATAATGAGACATTTATTGGAGATAGCATACAGTGGAAATAGCAGTAACTCTGGGGTCAAAGGGCCTAGATTCAAATGCCACCTCTGACCTGTATAACCTTTTACTTTTTAGACTTCAGTTTCCTTATCTGGAGAATCAAGTAGGGGAATGGGGTAAAGTTGGGGGGGGGGGGAGGAGGTTGGATTAACATGTCCTCTGAGATCTCTTACAGAGTTTTAACTAGGATCTTGTAATTATCATCATTCTCATTGATTTGTAATAGTGTCTAATACCATGTATTTAAGAAAGCCACTATCAGCCCAGTCTTTCAGAAGCAAAGTGCTTAGAAAAATAAAATTATCTTCATTTTTATTAGCATGGCAAAATTATGTCACTTGCCTATATATATATGTAATTCTTTAGTGAGCCTGGATTAGATTACAACTCTTTTTAGTCCCACTCTGATTTGGTTTAAAATTTTTGATAGATTGTTCCCCCAACCTCTTTTAATGATCATTTACCTCTGCTAGCCAAACTATTCCAGTCAGTAGAATCTCAACTCCTGTTGTCCTCTGATAACAGCTGACCAGTCTAGCTAGGACCAGTCTAAGGAAATGCAATTGACAAAAGTAAAAGAAAGAACATTTAGCTATTTCTGAAATATATAACATTCCACATCAGTTTCCATTATTTAGAATTCTTTGCATAAAGAGATCTCTCAGATTCATGAAGTGGTGTTTGATGAGGGAAACCCAGTCTAATCGATTTAGATATTTTGAAAGCATGGATCAATATCTACAAAGGAAACATTTTTGAGTACTCAGCCAAGTGGTTTCTGTATGAATTTTCACCAAGAATTAGAGGAGCCTCATTTTATTTGACAGAAACATAGGTGCATAGGCAGCAGAATAAAATAGAATAAGCATTAGGTTTGAAGTACAGAAACCTCATTTCACATCCTGGCTGACACATTTACTATTTCTGACCCATCTACAAATTCCTCAAATCCTCAGTTTTCTCACCCTGAAAAATGGGGATATTGTTCTGTTTATACAAACCTTAAAGGGTTATTGTGAGGAAAAGACTTAAACACCTTTTAAATGATTTGCAAATGCAGACTTTTTATTTTTATAGATGACAAATAAGCTTAGGCAGGGTCAGCACAAGATTTGATGGAACCACTTGTATATTACATAGATATTACTGTTTTGAGAATTCTTTGGCTACTTATCAAGACCAGAATAAGGAGTGAAAAATAGGTAAGTTAGGTTTAGCAGTGCCCCTTTCAATAACATGCATTGATTGAGATTCTGTAGGGAATATCTCTCTATAGAATTATAAATAAGAAATCAGTCAGTCAACAAGCCTTTATTAAGCGCTTAGTATATGTCAGGCTGCATAAGTGCTGAGGATAGTACCAAAAAAAATTGCAATACAATCCTTGCCCCTAAGGAGCTTACATTCTAACGGATAAGACAATAGGCAAACAACTGTAGATATATAAGATAAATATAATTTAAATGGGAGAGAACTTTGTAAAGAAAATACTTGTAGTAGTGGAAAAGTGAGAAATTTCCTGCAGAAGGGAGTCTTCAAGGAAGCCAAATTCATTATTCATTTTCAAAAATATCAGTAATTCAACTCTAAGATAATGTGAAAATAATAAAAACTACAAGTTTTTTTTTTTTTGTTTTTTTTGTTTTTTTTTTGACCCAGGTAGATTCAGCAACTGGATCTTTCAGAGTCCAGGGTAAGAGAGGAGCTGTTCTTACTGGGTCAGGATCTTTTCTGCCCCAATATGGTTAACTGTCTTTGGGCAGATCTTTCATTTTACAGGCAGTGCCAGACTCGGGGTGAAACATCTTTTTTGTGAATCAGGGCAATAAACATGGACTTAAGAAGCTCCATTGTGAGCTGAGAATGTCCATTTGGAGTGATAATGGAGTCCTGATCCTTTTATTTTCTTATAGAAATTCACATGGGGAAAAAAAGTAGCTTTATTATTGAATAGCTTGTCTCTGGCTAGAGATTATCCCTTGAGCCATGGCATAATGTATAGGCTTCTGGTTTTGGAGTCAGATACTCGTTAGCTGTGTGACCAGCGGCAAGTCATATAACCCACGTCAGCCTTCTTTCCCTCATCTTCAAAAAGGAGCTCATAATACCAGAAGTCAGAAAGTACCTCTGACCTTTTGGACTATTGTGAGACTCAAATGCAATTCAATGTAAAGCATTCAACAGATTTTAAGATATTAGATAGTGTCAGTTCTGATTATTATTTTGTTTTACCCCATACCCTGAATTATCTGCATTGGAAGATCACAGTGTGAAAATTCAGTGACTTATGGACCAGTCTTCACTTAGTACTAGACTCTGAAGTGAAATTGCTTTTATCACCTTTTAGATCAAGGGGTCTTAACTTTTTAAATGTCATGTACTTTTTTGATAGTATCTAATCCTAGATCTAAGTGGATCCAATAGACCTTTTCTCAGCCTGGCATTTTAGATGCACAGGATTACAAAAGAAATCAAGTGAAATAAAGTTATCAAATATATATATATATATATATATACTTATATAGATCAATACAGATACATATATTTATATAATATGCAAATATATACATATTAGCTTGACTTCTAAGGCTAAGTAGTTCTAAATTTGATATCTGTCCCTAGCATCTGATTCAAATGCATGTATTGTCCCTCTAGTTTCTGATTCACTTATCTATATTTATATACACATATACATATATATGTGTGGATGTCCAGGGACCTCAAGGTTGAGCTATTGCTTTAGAAATTAGCACTTCCTCCTTTACCCATGAGCCATCCTTTCAGGAAAGAGAGGGAATGAAGAAAGACTCATCTAGCCCAATCCACTCATTTTACAAAAAAAAGGAAACTGAAGGCCAGTGAAATGAAGTGACTCTCCTTGAATAACATAGCAGCAAATAGCTAAGCCAAGCTTTGAACTAAAGTCTTCTGATTCCAAAACCGTTGATTTATCTACTCTACCATTTAATGGAATGGGGGAGAGGGAATAAAATAAGGAAATAAACATTTGTTAAACATGTACTATGTGCCAGGCACTTTTATTAATATTCTCTCATTTGGTCCTTATAACAACCCTGTGAGGTGCTATTATTATCACTACTTTACAGTTGAAGAAACTGAGGCAGACATGCTTTATGTGAGTTGCCCAGAGTCACATAGCTAGTAAGTGTTTGAGGCTGGATTTGAATTCAGGTCAGTCTTTTTGTAAGCCCAGTCTAGCAACTACCTCATTGCTTCTAAATAGAAATGAATAGTATACATATTGTATGATTAAAAATTCCTTGCCTCTCAATTGCTTTAATCCTTTTGCTTATAGATACAACACTACAAACTCTCATTTATCCAATATAAACAGCAGTATAATGTAGTTTAAGCAGCGCATTAGTGCTGTTGTACTACTGAATATGATTTGATCTTTATTTTGTTATTTGGCAAGCACTTTGGGACCTTCCCTCATTATTTTGAAATTTAGCTGTCCAACATTATAGGTATAAAAGATTTGGTTAAATAAGACATGATCAGCCTACATTTCACATCACCTGTTAAAAAGTTTACTCTATTTTCTACAAACCATTTGAGTAGGTTGATCTAGAACAATTTATTTTTTCCTTAGAGTGATTTTTCAGCTTACTTCATATTAATATGTTACCAATGTCATATGAAAAATAAATTTACATTTTATATTGCATTGGCAGATATGCTGGAATAGCCAAAGGGAAAGAAATAAAAACTGGCTCTTTTGCAGGTTGCTCATTAGTGATAACTCCTTAAAGGCAGCCTGTTATGTTATCCTGGGCCAATAAAATTTAACAGTCACTTTCTGTTATAGGTGAGTGATTTAACAAACATTTCTTATTTGCCTCAACTCTAGCCAGCATCTTCAAACAGCAACTCAAACTATTAATACTGATTCCAAACATGACACATTAGCCTTGACACATCCAAATATTGTTCATCTTCCAAAATTGAGATACTCCAGTTTGGCTCTTCACTAGGTTTATTTATGTATCTAAAAGTATATCTTACAACCTACTAGATTTGATATGAATTTTCCTGTAACCTGCCACCATGCCCAGCTTCAATAGTCTTTCCGTTGGGAGATGGATGAGGACTGAAGCACTACTCAATTTCAGGAGATAGATAAGAAATTCAAATCAGTGAGTGGTATTTTGGATTTCCCCATTGCTGAAAGGCATCTTTGATATCTGCTTAAACTAAGGAGTAGGCAAAGAATGGAATTTTAGCCTTAACTGAAATCTCAGAGCTTCCTGTTTTGTTTTGTTTTTTTTTTTGAGGGGGTTAGAGGGTGGAGAGGAGGGAAGATATAATTTTTTCACACATTCTTCCTATTATTTCCTTTAGTATCTACCCGGGGGGAAATGTATTCATAAGTGGGAGAGAGAATTCCAGCAATTAACAGTATCAAATATATTCATTTTAGAGAAAGCCCTTGAAGGTTTGTTCCTCATGCTATGTAGCATTCATTCCTATGCCTGGCGGTCTTTGTCATGCTAAACATCTTGTGGTATAAAATGCATTTGGCAAAGTTGTGCCCATTTTGTCATTGGGAACACCGTGGTCCAGAGGGCCCAGATGGGGTTGCACATGGTGAACTGAAGAATCAAGACAAGAACCCAGAGATACAGCTTAAGGGATTGTCTGGGATCATAGAATTCCATCACCATTGCTTTTGTAAGACAACTGGCTTAGGTCATTCTTGGCAAGGTTAGTGAATTAGTATCCTATTCCCTAGGCCCTTTTCAATGCATGGTTTGGAACACCTCCACTTGCTGAAAACTTCCATTGAAATCTTTATCAATGGTATTTGCATAGGCAAAATGGAATCAAACTATTGCCATGTAGTTTTTAAAAGGAAAATTTATGTGAATGGATTGTCATTAGTGATAATTCAGCCAAAGACACCTATCTCCCCCAAGGATTCTGCCTTCAGAAGACTTTTGTGGGGAAGTTTGGTGTGTTGGGGGCTGGGGGTGAGGACAGGGTTTAAAACAAAGCTGTTTTTGAGGTATGAAACAAGCTTAGTTTTTCAAACAGTACAATGAGTAACAGAGGTTCCTTTTTACTGGGTGGAAAAAGGAAAAGACGGACATTTGTCAGACTTTTGAGGAGGAATTTTGCTATTGAGATAAAACTCCAGTAATGAGAAATAGGGAAAGAGGAGGAACAGGTATTACAAAGGAAGTAATGTATTGAGAACCATTTGCATGGATGTGGCTTCACTTGAGCCAAGATTCAAAACTTAAGAGTGTTTATAGTAGAAAAGAAAAAAGGAGCCAGGAGATTAAACTCCAGTCTCTAGGGAGACGAGTTTAGGCATAGGTATGCGTGGACCCTATATGGTACATTGTGAGGCAGTCAAGTGGCTAATAACTAAAGTCTTAGTATTGGAGGGGAGATGATTTGCATTTCAGAATTTTCAGAATAGACAGGATTTCTCATTGATTTGAAGCTAGAAAGAGCCTGATTTTATTCTACCAAGTCATTCAGTGGATGTGATTCTTGAGTATGGCCAGAATTATATGGTGTGTTAATGTTCCTTGAGGTCCTGACCCACACTGTAGATTAGAAAGCTGTTTAAATATTAAAATGCAAAGCAAACCAAATTGCTTTTGGAATAGGAAATTACAGTCCTAATGTCTAGTCTCTTTTTGTGGGTGCAACTGGTGTGGATACCAAGTGTTTGTTGAAACTAACTCATTTAAACATGCCTTATCTGTAAGGACACTGAATGGCTGAACCACTTGTGTGTGTGTGTGTGTGTGTGTGTGTGTGTGTGTGTGTGTGTTAATTCCAAGTTACAGAATATATAACTTCAAAGCAAATCAGATCTCTGTTTATCCCTCTTATATGTCAGAGTTTAAATGCTATGTTTTATGTATACAGTCATTGTGACAGTTGAAAAGACTACAGAAAGAAAAAAAAAGCAATTACACAATTGTTTTAAAGAATTATGTAGCAAAGATAAAGGCTTTTAGAAACTACAAGCAGTTTTAACAATTAGATCACCTGAAGTCAAGCTGCAAAATTATGTCCTAATTATTTGTGATGACTAATTAAGCATAAAGTTAGAAGCCTTGAAAGAATTTCAGAAATATTTTTCTTTGATTTTTTTTTCTACTAAAAAAAAAAACCCACCCCATCATTTTCTATTTTAGCAGTTTCCACAACTTAAACATTAAATTTCTATTGTTTGATTTCTGTTATATTAGTAGTGTGTGTTTTGCAATTCTAATCTTCCCGTTTTTCTTTCTTTATCACTGAAGTAGGCCTTTTGAAGCCGGGAAATTTTTCATAGCAATATTGACAGTGTTCACATTTGCATGATGACAGCCAAGGAATGGAGAAGTAATTTTTGAAATTGCAGAAGTATTTAGAACACTGATAAAAACTGAAATATATTTTTGATGGATTGAAGTTAAGCATACATGATTTTTTCCTGCTGTCAAAAGGCTCTGAATTTAGTGAATATTTGCCTGCTGTGAGAATGCAAGATTAACATCACAACCATCACCCGGGCACCCAAACCCTGCAATTTAATAGCTTTTTAGGTTCTTTCCTTTTTCTAAACAGCAATTAATCTCATTTTAGTACAATTTTCTCGTTTCTGAAGTCTCTCATTGAATCGCTGTTTTGTTCATATTTGGCTTCAGCTCCTCTGCATAGTCATTAAAGTCCCAATTAATGTCACCTTTCGCTGAAGAGTACTCATTTTTATTGAGAAAATGACAGTTGCTGCCATGAGTAGTGCAGTGTAATATACATTAATTGCCCTGTAACACTGGTAATTACGAGTTTTTCAAGCCTCTCAGTAAACTGTCATGCCTAGACAAGACTGTGCTAAAATAGATTACTCATTAGGGAGACCTGTCCTATTTTCTGGTGGGTTCTTAGTGTTGGTTTAAAAAGGGATGGGGGGGGCCAGGGGGAGGAAGAATCTTGAGCTTGAACAAATAGTTGCCAAGAGCGATTTCCTACAACATCATCCTTGTGTTGGGTTTTTCAGCCGTCACTTAAGGCTGCGGTCAGCAAATAGACTGGGTACAGTGGACTCAAGGTGGCTAGTTTCAAGCATTTGTTTATATGGCTGAGGGACATGTGCTCAAGGGTCCTTTGCTCAGGGGGGATTGCTATATAAACCTTCTTGAAGGATGATGTATTAAAATAGGTTTATAGTATATATATATATTATATATATGTCATAGAGGACCCCCATATTTTGTACTTAGCAATACTTTGTTGCCTCATTACTGGGAATTTGGCAAGTGAAAATTGGGAAGCCTCTATTAAACAAACCCTTCTGAATCCCTGGCATTGTTGGGGCCTGGTTAATGTAAAGCATTTGAAGTACTTCATGTACTCATAAGGTATAGTTTTTCAAATTTTTAGATCATCGAGTTGAAAGAATTGGGATGATATATGTGAAAAAAAATACCCAGTCCCAATTTTGCTCAATACATACTTGCTGAATAAAACACCCAGTGGAGAGATTTTTTTTTTTCTTCCCTTTCAAATCATGTTTCTAATTTCAGCACAAACACATTTTCCCCCCACTCCCCATTTCTATCATATTTCATTTGCTTGGATTTTAAACACAAAAAAGTCTACTTTAAAGCCCATCGTGGCACTGAACTGACAAAAGAAAACCTTTGTTTTATCTTTGTTATAACACCTGCTTTAGGCAATCTGCTCTTTTTCTCTTGGTCTAAATGAATTTTGTCACAGCCTTTCAAATTCTCTTGTGGTGATGAACTAATGAAAGTAGATAGTACAATTTGTGCTGACCAGGTAGCAACTGCCAAGCTCCCAGCTGAGAATAGTTTAAAAAAATAAATAAAATGCAGCATTATATCACTGATTTACCCATTACCCAACATTAATAGTGAGAGACCTTGGTGTGTTTATCTGTTTGTATTGGTGTGCATTTATCGAATTGTTTATGACAAGACTAATTGGGGTAATTGTAGACACTGAAATTACCTGTCAGCTATATGTAACCACACTCCCTTTCTTTCTGACACATGATGACAACTGAGGGACCCCGTAGCATTACTCATGATAGCTTTTCGAGTGGTAATAAGGACAATAGGGGCCTTGGCTAATTTGACATGGACAGCCTTCACAACAAGAAGCCAGCTAAATGACTTGTCAGGAGGGGAAAGAAGTCAGAAAAGTAATGGAGTCCCCCATGGCGCTCTGACAGGGAGATGAGGCAATTTGAACGGAAAGTGAAAAGGCTTCAGTTTGTCAAGTATTTAGAACAATCAGAGAACAGCTAGAGGCTGGAACCTGACAATAAATTTGTGAACCATGGTAGCAGTTTCATATAGGTCAGTTATTTCATAATGGCTGTGCGATACTTGGAGGTTTCTGCTTTCGTAGCATTCTTCACAGTTACCAACTGGTGCTTTGTCACCTTAAATTTGTGCTCTGCTTTACACAGTGGGAATAATGGTTAAGGTGACGGAGGACCAGAAATGTAAGACAGCATGATTTTGTTTTTTTTTTTTAGACAGTGGTCTGTTGAAAAATAAACAAAAATCTATATATGTAATCAGGTGATTACTACCATTACACACAAGAGATGTTAACTCTTTGAAGTGGGGAGCTCTATTCATCTGGCTCAGAGCAGCAACAGAACTGCTTTCTCTTTTGCCATTGGTCAACTGCAACAAATCTCACAAAATACAGGGCTCAAAGTCTATTACCCTCTATTATCCCTCCATTTCACACAGTGTACCTAAAATTTCTTTAGGCACTTTTTTCTCTGAATGGCTCAAGCAATATAATACTAATCTCACAGCTAGGACATTTCATGGGGTACTGCATTTGATGAAAAAACTAGAAAACTGGTTGCACAGATAACCTGCCAAAAATGTGGTCCACCATTTAAAAGCTAAACAAAACAAAAAATTAAAGCTCTATGTACTAAACCTACCTTACAGTGAGGAACTAATGTGATAAAAAGTGATACTGACCTCAATTCATATAGTTATATCATTCTTGCCTGCCTCTTTTTGCATTCTTAGTTTTGGATTTAGGAGAAATTTATAAGTTTTTAGAAAAGAAACCTTTTAAAAATAATCTTTTATTAATGTCCTTTTTTTCTTTAAATGACAGTTACGTCCCATTGACTTTATACACACACATACACACACACACACACACACACACACTCTACTCTTATAACAAAGAAATCTGGAAGGCCATGTATGAAAAGCTAGATGAAGACCAGTTTGAAAGAATGGCAAATGTACTGGATTTAGAACAAATGGAACTGAATTTGATAATCTTGGACAAGTTAGTTTTTTCATCACTTTGTGTCTTGAGTTCCTTACATATAAAATGAAGTTGGACTAGATGAGTGTTTCTTACATTTTTCTACTTGCAATCCCTTTTCTCCTGAAAAATTTTAATGTGACCTTGGGTATGTAGGGATATAAAATAGGTATGCAAATCAAACATTTACCGATAATAAATCATAATTTTGTGACTCCCCACATTCAGTTGAACCAACCCCATATTACAACCCACAATTGTAGTTTTGTAGTAGAAATTCCTATATATAGAAGCTTTATGGTAGAGGACTTTTCAGATTCCCTTTCCTCTTTAAATCTGTTATTCTATAAAACAGTGGCCATGTCTAATGATGTAGCCTCCTTCTGCATCTGTTGTGTAGTACTTCTCTGCCAAGAGGAAGGAGGCATGCTTCAGTGTCAGCCCTATTGCTGTGGAAGTTATATGTGGTCTTTTTTGTGAATTCTTGCATAAATACATATTAGAATGCATGTATAACAAATATTCATCCAAGGCCATATTTTGTCTTCCCTTAATATAGTTTTTCTTCTTAAATTCTTACAAAGGTCACAATATCTTTTGTATGAAAAGCAATGAGGAATGTGCTTCTATTATTACATAAGACTTTCTTCCAAAGAGTTCAAAACATTCAGCCAAACTACATCCATTTTTTCCAAAGCTTTTTAAAGAAATGGGGGAGGTGGGGAGGAGATAGCTTGCTTTCAGGGATATTATTACTACTGTGTTATTTCTACCTTGTGAATATTTTGTTCTTTATGTGAAAAATAGTCCTCATTAAATTTTATGCAATGATATATCTATTAATTATTTGTTATACCTCATAAATCTTCTGAGCAACATCTGGTCTGAGGAAAATACTGTTAAGCCTAACCTAATTAGCCCCCCCAGTTCTTCAACTCGTGGATCAGAGGATGGGCTGTTGTAAATCTGTAGAGGAACCCTTTTGGGGATTTTGGGGACAAGGAAGTAGTGGTGCAGTGTAGAGTAAGGAGACGTGCAGTAGCCAATTATAGTCTCACAGATAGCAAATCTGTTCCAGAACGGAATGTGACATACACTATAGTTGAGAATGTAGGATAGGGCATCTCCAGTCTCCATGCCTTTGCATGTGCTGTTCCCCATCACTGATATGTACTCTCTCTTCTCCTCTGCCTCTTCGACTGCCAAGTTTCTATTAAGCTCATTCAGCTTAAACAAAGCTCTTAAATGAAGTGCTTGTTTAAGCACTTAGATTTTCCATCCAGCTACTTGTAGATGCCCTCTGAAATTAATAATGGCATTTATTTTGTTTCTATTTTGAACATGTTCTTTCTTTCCAAAAAAGAATGTAAGTTCCATGAAGGTAGGGTTTGTTTCTCCATTGCCTAGTTCAGAGCCTTGGCCCATGGTAGATTCTTGTCGAAAATATGTTGATCGATTAAAGTCACATGGGATCTGCAATTTTTTCAGGCTGGTTAACTCCCTAGGACTTAAAATATACATTCTAGGATAGTTGCTGGAGGTATATAAAAATGAAATGATGTATATAGGGTCCCCTGGCTAATAGATATCAGAGATAGCATTCATACCATTTGTCCCATACTGCACATTGACTTTGTTTCCTCACATATGCTTGCAAATATGGATGTGGATGTCAAAAATAAAGATTTTTTTTCTATGAATTCTTTTTGTTATTCACTCCCTTAAGTCTATTTATGGGCATCAGAAATCACTTTAGGCCCTACTTTAGACTAGTTTCTAGCTCTGACACAAGATTGTGCGAAAAATCTCCCATCATTTGAAGAAGAAAAAAAGTTACTTTCCACCTGAACCTCTTTATGCAATGTATGAGCATCTTTTTGGCTCATTCCCCCCTAACATCAGTTGTGAAATAAGTAATACCTTCATCCAAACTCGGGCAATTATACTCAGAAACTAACGATATGTGGGCTCTCCACTTTTAGTTTCTAAGGCAAATTCTTCTGGATTCCTTAGAACTTTGGAATTGGTCATATCTCTTTCCTATCAGGGTAGTCTATATCTAGGGTGATTCTAAGTAGTCTCTTAAGCCGTTTCCTGGTGCTTTTGTTCCAGCTGTCAGTGGTGATTGTTTCATTCATACTTATAATTGCTTCATTGCTAGGAACTGGCTTAATGTTGTCAAAGAACTTATGAGCTCTTCTTGCCTCAGATTTACATATAGCATCCCAAGGCTTTCTTTAGGGCATTTATCATTTTCCTGCAAATGATCTGGTGACAGTGTTCTGTGATTCATGTTTTCATTAGTCAGTAGATGAGATGGTCCTTCTTCTTTGCTGTCACAATCCACAAAAAACAGTGAAACTTACGTTCATTACCCACCTTCAAAGAAGTTCAAGCAAAGTCACTGATGCAAGTTTCACTAAATTATAGCTATTCTTGACATTGAAAGATAAGCTCATAGACAGTTTTTGGCTTCTAATTCAGTTCAACAACTATTTATCCCACAAGTTAGACACTGGGCTTGGTACTTGAGGAGTATCAAAAGAAGAATAATGTAGTCCCTGACCTTAAGGAGTTTACAGTTCAGTAAGAGAAAATAAGAGAAACAGATAAAGATAGTGGTTCATATTGTAAAGTTTTGGGAAGGCTTATTAGGAACATTCAGCAATAACTTCATTAAACCTCGGGGAACATTATATGCAATGAAAAGAATGGATTAAGCCTTTGCGGCTACTGTTCACTGTATCAGATTGTAAGAAGTCTTTTTACACATGAAAGTCAAATTATTTTACATGAGTGAAATTGTACATATTATTTATGAATGAACCTATGTATGTAGATACATGTCTAAACATATGAAAGAATTTAATTGTCATAAGAGGGGCCAGGAAAGGCAGTGGTACAGAACAGATAGAGATCTCAGAGTCTAGAACACCTAGGCTCAAGTCCTTCTTCACCATTCTCAACCTCATTTTCCTCATGGATACCATATAAGGTTACTACTGTAAGGACCAAAGAAAGTAATTTATAATACACTTTTCAAAACTCATTCATCAGATTGTTACTATTTTGTTATTGTTTAGCTATTATTATCAAGATTTAGAGAAGATACAAATCAACCTGCATAAGAGTTCCCATTTTCAGTAGTTTCCTCAGTATAATCAGGGGTCTCTAAGATGCATTCAGGATGTTCTTCAGGTCAAAGTTTTTCATAATAATTCTTGGATGTTATTTGCCTTTTAAAATAATTTCCTCTTTTCCAACTATCTTTTTATGAGGCTAAATTTTCTTAATATGCTTCAGTCAAAATAACATGTCACAATAGATTAAATACCAAAACAGATATGAGAATCCAATTCTTCTATTAAGCTACACATTCAAGAAATAGTCAAAAAAAAATGTACAACAATGATACACTTCTCATTAAGTATTTGTTATTTTGGAAAAAATATATTTTTTGTAAATATGTGTTGTTTATTTTACCATAAAATGGATTTGTTATTTTTTGAGGTAATTTATAAATATTTTTAAATGTTTTCTATTTCCATTTCTAATTCAGTAAACAATGAAGAGGGAGTGACCTCATGTAGTAAAGCTCTTTTAGCATCTTCAATAATTCTTTAATGTAAATATGGAAATATGTTTTATATGAATGCAAATATATAACCTATATCAAATTGCTTATTATCTTGGGGAAAAAGAAAGGAGTAAGAAAATTTGCTCACAATTTTATGAAAAATGAGTGTATAAATTGCCCTTACATTGGAAAAATAATTGGAAATTATGGGAAAAAATAAAGTGCTATTAAAAATAATTGTTTAGGGTAAAGAAATCAAAAAATTTGAGGTCCACCACAAACTGATGAAATCACATGTCCAGTTCCTCTCTCTAACCCTAAGTGGGGACAGAGTACTATGGGGCTTCAAAAGAGGGAGAATGCACACTGATTTGGAGGAATCAAAAAGGCTGCATAGTACAGGGAACATTTTTGATAGACCTTGAAAACCTAAGTTTTAAAAAAGACCAGAAAGCACATATCTAGGATACCAAACAGCAAAAAACAAACAAACAACAACAACAAAAAAAACCTTAATCATTCATTTTTTAAACTTCATTTCCAGAAACATCTTAGTGCTTTTTAAAGCGTGACATTTTTTCCTAATAGTTTTTAGTGGTAGAATTCGCAACCAGAATTAAAGTAATGGAAATAAGACTGAAGAATTTTTCATCTGGTTTTCCATCTCTTTGGGGTATTGGGTCCATGAGCTACAGTTAAGTTGTCCTATAGTTGCTTATTACTTTTCTTTGGGGACTTAGAGGAATATAAAGTAGGCTTCCCAAAATTATAAATGAATTTCAAAATGCATTATCTAGAAAATATATTATAAATGGGAGTCAGATTTGTAGTCCACTTCCAAACAGCCTTTCTAACCCATAATGTTACTAAACTATAATTCTAATAATATCAATATGGGCTATGGGTCCTGGATACCATATGGTAGTTTATAAGAAAATATGTCTTTCCTTTTTCCTGGTTTGAAGGCTTATCATAAGGAGCTACTTGAAATAGTTTTTAGCATCTTTCTACCTCCTCTTCTAGAATCTTTTACCTTGGTGTCCCTTTTTTCAGATTCATTGGTACTCAGAACACTCTGTACCACTTCTCCCTCCAGAAAGAGAGACAGAGGTAGAGAAGCAGAGACATAGAGGCAGAGATCAAAACCACTATTCCTGCAGTATAGCCAGCTGGTCTTAGTTAAATGTTAGGAGAAAAACTAGAGAATATTATGAAAGGTAAAATGGACAACTCTGATTACATTAAATTTAAAAGGTTTTGCATAAACAAAACCAACTGAAACAAGATTGGAAGGGAAGTACGAAGCTTGGAAAAAAATCTTTACAGCCAGTATTTCTGATAGAGATCTCATTTCTAAAATATATAAAGAAAGTGCCAAATTTATAAGACTACAAGTTATTCTCTAATTGATAAGGGGTCAAAAGATATGAACATTCAATTTTCAAATGATGAAATTAAAGCCATCTATAATTATATGAAAAAATGCTCTCTCACTATTGATTAGAAAAATGCAAATTAAAAAAACTGTCACACCTCTCAAATTAGCTAAGATTACAGGAAAAGATAATTATAAACATGGGAGAGGATGTACAAAAACTGGTACACTAATGCATTGTTGATGGAGTTATGAAATAATCCAACCATTCTGGAGAGCAATCTAGAACTGTGCCCAAAAGGCTATCAAACTATGCATACCCTTTGACCCAGCAGTGCCATTACTGGGTCTGTATCCCCAGGAAATCACAAAGGAAGCAAAAGGACCCAAATGTGCACAAATGTTTGTAACAGTTCTTTCTGTGGTAGCAAAGAATTGGAAAATGAATACGTGCCCATCAATTGGGAAATTAATGAATAAATTGTGATATCTGAAGATAATGGAATATTAATGTTCTATAAAAAATGATGAATAAGCTGGTTTTAGAAAGCCCTGGAAAGATTTACATGAACTGATGCTGAGTGAAACAAGCAGAATCAGGAATATGCATTATACACAATAATAGCAAGTGTGTGCAATGATCAACTATGAAAGACTTGGTTCTTCTCAGTGGTTCAGTGATCCAAAGCAATCCCAATAGACTTTGGACAGAAAATGCCATTTGTATCCAGAAAAAGAACTATGGAGATTGAATATAAATCAACGCGTGCTATGTTCACTTTTTTCCTGTTTTTTAATCTCTCCCATGGCTTTTCCCTTTTGCTCTGATTTTTCTCTCCCAACATGATTCATAAAGCAATGTGTGCTAAAAATAGATAAATAAATAAACAAGCAAAGAAAGAAAGAAGAAACTGTGCTTTAGAAATCCCAGCCAATGGGGAAAGGAGCCAGGGGGGTTAGTGAGGGGATTGGCTGGGGAATGAAATAGGAATTCCCAGGGGCAACTAGATGGTGAAGTGGATCAAGCACCAGCCCTGAAGTCAGGAGGACCTGAGTTCAAATGTCACCTCAGACATTTAACACTTCCTAACTGTGTAAAGCTAGGCAAGTCATTTAACCCCAATTGCCTTATCCAAAATAATAAAAAAAAAAGAATGCCCTTAAATTTTTTTTTTTTTTTAATGTTAGGAAAAAAGGAATCTAACTGAAGTCATTCAGATTAAGCTGTGAGATATAAATAAATAAACAGTGTGTGTGTGTGTGTGTGTGTGTGTGAGAGAATATGTATATATTTTATTTTTTTTTTATTTTCAAAGTGTGACATATATTTTCTTTTTTTCTTTTTTTATTTATTTATTTTTTAATTTAATAGCCTTTTATTTACAGATTATATGCATGGGTAACTTTACAGCATTAACAATTGCCAAACCTCTTGTTCCAATTTTTCACCTCTTACCCCCCCCCTCCCCAGATGGCAGGATGACCAGTAGATGTTAAATATATTAAAATATAAATTAGATACACAATAAGTATACATGACCAAACCGTTATTTTGCTGTACAAAAAGAATCAGACTCTGAAATATTGTACAATTAGCTTGTGAAGGAAATCAAAAATGCAGGTGGGCATAAATATAGGGATTGGGAATTCAATGTAATGGTCTTTAGTCATCACCCAGAGTTCTTTCTCTGGGCGTAGCTGGTTCAGTTCATTACTGCTCCATTGGAAATGATTTGGTTGATCTCGTTGCTGAGGATGGCCTGGTCCATCAGAACTGGTCATCATATAGTATTGTTGTTGAAGTATATAATGATCTCCTGGTCCTGCTCATTTCACTCAGCATCAGTTCATGTAAGTCTCTCCAGGCCTTTCTGAAATCATCCTGTTGATCATTTCTTACAGAACAATAATATTCCATAATATTCATATACCACAATTTATTCAGCTATTCTCCAACTGATGGGCATCCACTCAGTTTCCAGTTTCTAGCCACTACAAAAAGGGCTGCCACAAACATTCGTGCACATACAGATCCCTTTCCCTTCTTTATAATCTCTTTGGGATATAATCCCAGTAGTAACACTGCTGGATCAAAGGGTATGCACAGTTTGATAACTTTTTGAGCATAGTTCCAAACTACTCTCCAGAATGGTTGGATCCGTTCACAACTCCACCAACAATGCATCAATGTCCCAGTTTTCCCGCATCCCCTCCAACACTCATCATTATTTTTTCCTGTCATCTTAGCCAATCTGACAGGTGTGTAGTGGTATCTTAGAGTTGTCTTAGAATATGTATATATTTTATATTTATACATATGTTTTGAATTTTTAAAACTTTAGAAAATTAATTTTTAATTGGTAAAATGTCAGTGTTGTATAATAATATGAAAAATTTCATTTACTATAAATAGTTTCATATGTGTGATACTGGGGGCTAGTTCCTGGGTATGTTTTAAATTCTTATAATATTATTGTATCCCATGATTCTCTAGCACTTTGTAAGTAGGAAAGAAGAATCATGAACTTTCAAAAACCTACTAGATAGAATGATCACTATTGTTTTATTCTCTTCTTATTTCCACTTTGATGACCAGCCCTATTCAGGCCAAAATTGTCTTAACTTTCATATATTTGTAGTTTTGTTTGTGGGTGAACAATATTCTTTGGTTCTGTTCATTTCTAGTGGCTCTTCCTTCTTTCCTCAAATACAGTATTGATATATATATATATATATATATATATATATATATATATATAGGCCTGAGGCTTCTGTGTCACCTCCAAGTTGCTAGTTTGTTATTGTTGTTGACTTCTCACAGTCATTAGTCCTGAATCATATTTTACAACTTTTTAAAAAAAATTCTCTTTCATCATGCTCACTGTTGCACTGAGTATCAACATATATATTGATTCGATTTGGAAAATGTATAATTTATTTAAAATGTAATTGTCATGTTAACAAATAAAAATATAAAAATTGCCCTTGTGACTTTTGAAAAATCTTTATTTAAAACAAAAAAAGCTACAGCCTAGAAGAATGTTTTTTTTTCCCCCTTTCTTAGTCCTAAAAATTTTGTCTCAGTTCAGAAGCATTTAATTGAGGCACTGTATGGGATAGGTAATAGAGAGTCATCAGAGTTATAAACATGGGTTTAAGTGTTGGCTCTAATAATAATAGTTATATTTATAGGGTTTTTTTAATTTGGCAGAGTGCTTTGCTATATTATTTTATTTGAACCTCACAACTATAGTCCAGGATAAGTTCAGATCATGATTCTACTACTTATAACTCCTATGACTTTTGGTAAGCCATCTAACCCCTCTGGGCCTTGATTTCTCAATCTGTAAAATGAGGAGCTTAGAGTAGATGACCCTTAAGATCTTTTTTAGCTAAAAATCAAAATCCTGTGAGTTTTAAATCATAATATATATTTAATATTTTAAATTACTAATTTGATATTTTATTAAATTTTTTTAAAAATTGAATTCCAGGTTAAGCTATATTCAAATAATAATTGTTTACACATATTGGCAAATCTTTCTGTTCAATAAAATGGGATTTTATTTGTGACTTTAAAACATCATAAGATGATACTAATTTGAGACTAACAAACTATAATAATTGCAATCCTTTAAAAAAATCCATAATGTCAAAATGTGTTTCAACGACCCCTTCAATTATTTTAGATTTCAATTTCCTGTTGACCTTTAATAATAGTCTGGTTAAGTTACAACAACAATTTCTAGAGATTTACATTTCTTCAACGGGTATGTTTGAAATGAAGCTCCAAATGGTAGAATTTCAGATAGTATTGTAAGATTGCATAGAAAAACAATTAAGGATCCTTGGTGATTTCCATACCTTTCTTTCCTTCATTAGGTCCTCAAGTTCAACTTCCCTAAATTGATCCTGATTTTCAGTTTTTCCTCCCATTCATTTTTAAAAGTGTAGTTTTCCTGTATATTTGTTATACTACCACTTCAATGGCTCCTACGTCATCAATCTGGGGGCTTGAGCACAAATGGTAACTGTATGAGTAAATCACTTGTAAGCCAGGTTAGCAAGGGTAAGCTTGTACTGTCATTTTTAATGTATCATTTTTCTAAGATAAGCATTTTTTTTTTTACCAAAACATATAGCATTTTCCTCTTCAGAGATATTTCCAAGCCTCATTTAAAAATCCCCCATCTATAAAAAGTCTTTCCCAATCTCCCATTAAAGATAATGCTGTAATTATCTTCAGTTTATCCTGTATGTATTTTGCTTTTATGTAATTTTTTGCATATTGTTCCCATAAGATTGAGTGGAGAGACTTGTTTTTATTTGTATGCCCAGTGCTTGGCATATAGTAGGTACTTAATAAATGCTTGTTGATTTGATTTGACTCCAGTAAAATAAACTCCTAGATAAGAGACTCCTCTCAGTATTAACCACAGTGCCTTGCACTAGCTTGAACTTAATATAAGATATCCCAAAAGTCTTACTGCAGTTTTAAGGTTTAATTGCTTGGATTGGATTGGATAGCGAATTATAATCCCTGAGTTATTTGGCTTAAAAGAACGTTGCCAAACAATCAATTATTTTTACATTCAGCATGTGTTCCCTTTTATTAGTAAATGTAATGAGTTGTTTCTTTATAATATAATTTCCAATCTGTAAGTGCTTTTCCTCTTTAATTCATACTTTTCTTCATGATTTACTTTAATATTCTATATTTTGTATTTCTTCAAATTATGTATTTTATTGTTTTATTTAGTTCTATGAGTATGTCCTTAGTCCAATTGGTATAATGCTAAATCCATAAATTAATCTTGGTACTACTATCATTATTTCTTATTTTGACCCAGCCCAGCCAGGAGCACTGAATTTCCTTTCAATTATTATTATTATTTTTTAATTTATTAAGAGTATTTTACAATTACATCTATTCAGGTATGGAGCCTATTTTTGTAGATCAACCCTCAGTTATTTGGTGAATTTTGGAGTTATTTTGAATGGGACTTTTCTTTCTTTTGTTGTACTCTCTTGGGTTTTAATTATTACTATCTACAAATACCATTGTTTTGTAACTTATTTTAAAACCTAATATTTTACTGAAGTTATTAATGTTCTGAATCAGTTTCTTTCCTGATTCCTAAGGATTTTCTAAATAAATCATTATATAATCATAAAAGAGGGAGCAGTTTCTTTCCTTTTTGCCTTGCTTTTACTCTTTTCATTTCTTTCCCTTGTCTTATTGAAATTTTTAGCATTTTTAAAACTGTTTAATAACAAGGAAAAAAGGTCTTCTTCCTTTATTTCTATATTTATTGGGAAAGATTCTAGTGTTTTCCCAATGAATAAAATGTTGGGTTTTAATCTGAGATACTTTTTATCATGTGAAAAAAAATCCTTCTTTTACTTTGTTTTGTAGGACTTTTATTTTTAGCATAAATAAAAGTTGTATTATGTCAGAATTTGTCAGTATTTACTGATATAATTGTGAGGCTTTGAATGTTTTTGTTTTTAATATGATTCATTATGTTAATTGTTTTTCTAATGGTGAGTCATCCTTGTATCCATAATTTAAATCAAATTTGATTATAGTCAGTGATTTTTAGATAAATCACCAGTGTTCTTGGGTTTTATTTTTTTGGCCAGGATTTTATTTACAATTTCTAAATCAATTTCCATTACTGGTATTAGCCTTCAGTTCTTTTTATTTGTTTTGTCCTTTCCCAGTTTAGGTCAAAGGACCATATTTGAAGTTGTTGAAGTTGACATTTTCCTTCTCTCTCCTCTTCCCTCCCCCCCCTCCTTCTCCCTTCTCCTCTCCTTCTCTCCTTCCCTCTTCTTTCCCTCCCTTCTTCCCTCTATGTCTCTCTATAAGAATAATTTGTGTAAGAGAGCCCATCTTCTTGTTCTTCAAAAGTTGCTAGATTTCTCCTATAAATCTATGGGGCCAGGATTATTTTCTTTTATGGTTCCTTTAAAACTAGTTCACCTTACTTTTCTAAAATTGGTTTGTTGAGTGTTCTATTCATTTGTATAAATATTCATTTATATTTTTTCTAAAATAATAATCTATTTCTTTTGAATTCTCAGGAGATTTTTTTCAGCTATATATATTAATTTTTGTTAATTCTTTTTATTTGTGGTTTTATCTTGTTCATTTTTATTTTGTTAATTGTATCTTCCTTTTTAATCAGGATTTATTAATTTCATTAATCATTTTAAAAAACAGCTTTGAGCTTTCTGTGATTTTAGGATAATGCCTGGACATAGTAAATATAAATTCTTAATAAATGCTTAATTTGTTGTTGAGGATTTTTTTTTAACAGTTCTCTAGTCTCTGATTTGGATTTATCTAATTTTCCCCTACTTTTCAAAATTTCATTTTTTCTGCTTTTGGGAGTGGTTTTAGTTGATTTTCAAAAAATCATTTCAATTGCATCTTCAGTTAATTAATCTCTCTGTTAAAAAATTATTAATCAGTTTGTTATTTCATGAAAAACCTGGGCTTGTTGTTAGCTTGTTAACAATTCTATTAAAAAGTTAAGCTTTTCTTGTATAGCTTCTTGTGCATGCTCGAAGAACATAGATTTTTTTTTTTTATTCATGTGAATGTTCTTGAGTGATGATGCTGCTGATTATATAATAGTTAGCCTTGATACAGTTCCTACTATATTCCAGGCATTGTGAAGTGCTATATACCTTATCTCACAAATACCCAGGGATGTAGAGGCTTTTATTATCCTTACTCTATGGATAAGAGAATGGAGACAAACATGGTTAAATGTTTGTCACACAAATAGTAACTGTCTGAGGCTGGATTTGAACTCAGAACTTTCTGTCACCCCACGTTCAGAGCTCTGTCCATTGTCTCACCTACTTGCCCTTATTATTTTGATAACCCTTTTGAGTTAGAAGGATTTCTCAGCTACAAGTAATAATAACAATAATAATAATAATAATAATAATAATAATAATTTGATGCCAACTTCTAGGTCCTTTTAGTATCCAAATATAGCTATGCTTTTTCTGTATCTGGCTCTGCTTAATTTCATTGATTGCTTTGAGAATCCACCTATTTACAGGTGAAACACAATTAAATCTGTCAGATGGTTCATCTGTTAGATCTGTGTTCAACAACATCCTAAATTTATTTCACTGGGGATGGTTTTCTCAGGACCTAACATGAAACCTTCCCTTGACATTCCATAAAGTCCTACTTGACAGGTAGATGATGCAGTGGATAGAAGGCCAGCCCTAAAGTCAAGAAGACTCAGATTCCCGAGTTCAGATCTGGCTTCAGGTACTTCCTACTGAGCACATCCCTTAACTTCTTTTTGCCTCAATTTCTTCATCTATAAAAACAGGCTGGAGAAGGAAATGGCAAACCATTTCATTCACTTTGCCAAGAAAAATCCAAATATGCTCATGACGAGTTAGACATGATTGAAAACAACTGAACAACAAGTATGGCATCTGTTTTATCAAGCAACTTAGGGCAGCATGCCGTAGTAAATAGAATATAGTTGTTGGAGTCAGGAAAATGTGGGTTCCAGTTGTACTTCTGATAATTTCTCTGACTTTCAGACTACTCTGAGATTTCAAGCCAGTGGGGAATTGTATCAGAGGAGATAATTGCTACTGACCATATGATGGCAAGATATGTTTCAGCTCCAAGACTACTCAGTTGTGAATAGTGGTTGTTTCCCCCCACACTTCTAATTCCATTTTTAGTTCTCAGAATAGTAATCAAATCAGTGCCATCATTCCTGAAAAGGATATTTCAATTAATTGCCCTAAGACTCCACTGTGACTTCCTAGTCCAAAATATTTTTCTGATCACCACTAACCTAAATGTATTGTCTTCCTGTAGTTGATGAAACTTCCTTGAGGTTGTGGACTCTCTTGCCTTTTATATTTAGGTGCCCAGGCCTTTAGCATAAAAAGATGGCACAGTGGATAGAGTGCAGGGCCTAGAGTCAGAGAGATTCATCTTCCTGAATTCAAATCTGACTTCAGAACTTTTTAGCTGGGTGATCCTGAGCAAGTCACTTAATCCTGTTTGCCTCAGTTTCCTCATCTGTTAAATGAGCTGCAGAAGGAAATGACAAACTACCCCAGGATTTTTGTCAAGAAAACCTCAAATGGGATCAGAAAGGGTCAGACGTAACATAACCCAAGGCTTAGCAAAGTATCATCCGCATAATAGTTCCACCCTAAACCAAGGTATTTAAATATTCCAATACTCAAACCAGACTTTATTCTTGCATTTTGTGACTGAATCTTTACTTAATATCCTGAATATACTTCCCTTTTTGACTCTTCCTCTATAATTCTTGACTTGTTTTAAGACTCAATACAGATATCCAAACATATGAATATATATAGACATTCTCTAAATTTACTGTTTCTAATAGAACAAACTACTTGAGGACAGGAAATATTAGAAGATATTTTACCTCTATATCCCTAACATCTAGCAAAATACTTTGTACATCATACGTGCTTAATAAATTTTTGAATAAGTTGATTTGTATTCAAGTATGATAAAATTCAGATTTTCAGATTCAGACTTTAATCAGTTTACAAGAATATATTTAGTGACTACTATTTATGAGAGACTGTGCTCAGAGCCTGAGATACAAAACAATAGTGAAATGGTCTCTATCCTCAAACAGCTTACTTTTTAACAAAGGGAAATAACATAGAAATAAAATAGAAACAAAGCAGTTATGATAAAAAACATGAAAATAAAATAACCCAAAAAAGTTTTTTGTAAAATGAATTTGTATTTTTAAAAAAAAGGACACTTTCCCATTAACTTGCATTAGCATTTGAGAGATTTAGGGGACAAAGTTGGTATAGTCCTACAATAAAACTTTTTTTTCTGGTCTCCAAAAAGCCATTTGGAAGAGTTCCCCCTTTCCTACCTTGCACATAGGGAATAATACTTAGGATACTTCTCTAATTACCTATGTTCTAGAAGCCAAATCAGTATTCCTGTGGCTATTTTGTGGCACAAGACAAAGAACTGCATGTCCAGGAAGAAAGCTTGAGAGGCTCTCTCTGGTCCCTAGCATCATCTGAGCCTTTTCATCAGAAGATGTGGTTCCTTAGACACCCCACGAACTCTTCTTTAGCATGTAGTCTATTTTCCTTCAGTCTTACAGACATCCCTGTCACTCACTATATGTATAATTAACCCTTATCAACATAGAAGAGGATATAACCACTGCATCCAGCAGCAAGGTAATCTAGGATAAGCACTGTAACATGGACTTTGTACCTAGATTCAGTTTGATTTTATTTGTGGAATATGGTACATATTGCTGAATGATTAAGGCAGAAGTAACAAATGATCTGGGAGAGTAGGTGGCTCAATAGACAGTAGACAACCTGGAATCAGAAAGACTCTAGTTCAAAACCAGCCTCAGACACTAGCTGTGTGACTCTAGGCAAGCCATCTAACTGTGTTTGCCTCAGTTTCTTCATCTGAAATATGAGCTAAAGAAGGAAAGAGCAAACCACTCCAGTATCTTTGCCAAGAAAACTGCAAATGGAACTAAAGAACAATAGCAACAAAGGATCTGTGAAAGAACACAAAGAATTTAGCCTGAAACAGTAGATCTCATATGGTGATACAAAGTGATATTACCTAACATAAGAAATGTTAAGTGTGGTGAATTATTTTTAGCCATTTGGCTGTACTTTAGCATACAAAATAAAATATAAAAGAAATAGGTGTCTTCTGGCATAGGGGTGAAAACACAGTCCACTGGACATAATAACATTCATCTAAATAGAAAATTGCCAGTCCTAAACCCTTCTAATATTTTTCATGGCATGATAAATCAGGTGATCAACCCACACTTTATAAACAAAAATCACCTACTTTAATTTGGTCTCTATTTAGGACAAGTTTTTCCTGTCCTAAAATTTTATATATATTTTTCACAGCTCTTCGTTTCAGAAGTATTGTGAATGAGCATGAGGGACAATTAAAAAAAAAGTTGGTATAATTTTTCCCCCTTTATTTAGAAAGAACAAGAAGTTAATGTGAGTTTCATGCTTTATTTTGGAGTGATTTTTTAAAATTTCATTTCTCTCATTTTCATCTTTGTTAATACTCAGCCATATCATATCTTGTCTGCTGAGTTAAAAATTTTTTTTTTTTTAGCAAAATTATCATTTGATTTTTAGGAACTGGAAAAAGTACAAAATCTCCCAGTCCCTTGAATAATGGCACCAACTCTTAAATGCCTAGTGCTTCCTCCTCTGAACTCCCCTTCCAGAAATAAAGTGAGAACTAAAAAGAAAATAAATCTGTCCCATTATTAAATTTGTGCTCTTCACACATGTACTGGACACTACTCTACTGCGGGTCAAGTTGTCACTTTGGCAGCTTGTAAAGCTCTTTATCATAGTGAGCAAGAAAAATCAATGTCGAATTACCTCAGGAATATTATTGATGACCTGAATGTCATTTTCTGTTTTTATTACTTTTCATTGTATTTAGCTTGTAATTTAAACCCCTTTCTAATTAATTTGGTTTGGCTCAGTTGGAAATAGAAAAGGCTACCCATCTAATAGGTGACACATGTCACAGAGAAACCTTACAACATCCCCATTTCCCCAAGATCAATCAACCATGAAATAAGTCACCAAACTTTCTGTTTTTCTAGCAAATTCTTAAGAAATACAATAAAATTGAATTTGTCTAGTCCAAAGAAAAAGGGAGGCCCATGAATGAGCAGAAATGCCCTAAAAGCCCAGCTTTATCTGGCTATAATCTTTCTCTTAGCTGTTAAAATATCCTGAAGCACTCGATCACATTGCATTTTAATTTCAAAGCCATGTGTTATATTAGCAGAATGCACATGGTACTGATTTGAACTGAAAGTCTCCGTCTGTTCACCAGAACGTCAGGATAGCATGAACAGGGTCTCAAGTAGGTCAAAGGCCTAGAGTCGACATCTTTGTTAAATCTTACTCTTGTGAAAACTAGAAGCCTAGGTCAGGGCAGTCAGCTGATGGTGGTGCCTCTTACAGCCACTGATTAGATTAGACCTACATTTATCAACCACACATAGACTAATACTTAACCTTTTAACTCAGGAGTTTTGTTGTACCTTTATTTCAAAAAGAGAAGGTGGATGTGTTGTTGTTTTTTCTTGTTCAAGTATTGGTCCAGTATCAATGAGGTGTAACATCCAGCTTTTTCCAATTTTGTCTACTAGGTTTACGCAGTTCTGTATGTAAAATGCACTCCTGCACACTTTATATCTGTTTTTCTTTACCAACATTACAGCTCATTATGATGTTTTGACATTTATAGAAAACATTTCATTTTGTGTGTGTGTGTGATTTTCATTTTTACAGAGTGATTTTATTACTCCTTTAGGTTTGCTTTTTCTGTCAAGTTTGAGCATATCATATACATAGCCATATGAATATATGTATATATACATATATATTTATTTATATTTTCCTTTTTATCCCTAAATAAGTCAGTGTAACTGTTAGATAAAATTTCACTTGAAAGGAATAGCTAAAGTTCCTTTAGAAATTCAACTTCTATTTGCCTCCAACATATTGCATAACTGATGAGACAGCATGAGGTTGTAAAAAGTTTGCTGGGTTTGGTGTAAGAGGACCTAGATTCAAAACCCAGCTCTGCCACTTATAGCCCATGTGACCCTAAACAAGTAATCTAACCCCCCAGAGCCTAAGTTTCCTCATCTCTAAAAGGGAGGGGATTGGACTAGATGACTTTCAAGGTTCCTTGTAGCCCTAAATCCATGTTCCTACGAGTCTCTTTTCTAAAGATAGATACAGTGGTTTCTCTAGAATTTCATCTTAGTGCTTATACAAGCCAGGTGAGGCAATGCTGTATCAAATTCAGGCTATTCTCCAAAGACACATATACATATTAAAAATCAGCTCTAGCCACACTGCTTGTACATTACACAGAAATTGTAGCCTTTAAGATAAAATTCTTCAGTTCATGTTAAAAGAATTACTTTTCTGGAAATAAAGCATTCTTGAAGGAAGCTCAGTACTCCTTTTCCAGTAAAGGCCAATGCCCTTCTCATAGTACGGTTTCAGAAGAATGGGAAAACAGGAAGAGATTTTTATGTGTTGTATTTATTTCTCTAAGTAAAAGAAAGATAAAACAGAGTCACCCTGACAATTTTAATTTTGTCTTGGGAGGTTAGCAATCACACTGGAAAAGTGATCTCTTTTTTCCCTCCCCCCTCTTCTTCCCTTTCAAATTAAACCTAAGGCTTTGGGGCATTCTGAACTCATTCACCAGCCTGAGATCATTTTCCTGATTCATATTCACTAAAAAAAAAAAAAAAAAAAAAATCATTAACCAAATTCCCAACCACATTTTCAGAACTATGAGGCCCATTATTTGGAATTCTCATTCCCCCTCCCCTTATATTCATAATTCCCCATAATTCTCATACTTTTGATTAGGAGACTATCATTTTAAAGCACTTTTTGGGAAATTAGTCATAATTTGGAAAATAGTCATAATATGTCAATGGATTGTCATTTTACAGTCAGTATAGGAATGAAATATTGAATTATGCAACATTTTCTGTTAAAGTATTCAGAGCATTGCCTATATATTTGGTCATTTGGTACCTAAGAAATATTATTGACTAAGTGTTCACTGTACCAAAATGTCTTCATAATTATGGCCAAAGCATATGAAAGATGGGGAGAAAGATTTCCTGAATTATCTTTACATTTGCCTCACTTCCCCATTTCCTTTTGCATGTTTAACTACAGCCTAAATGGCCTGAAGAAATCACCATAACTAACATTTCTTTACTTGGGGTAAATTCACTCACTTTGGATGACTAGGGTAGCTATACCTTTCCTCATCAATTTCAAGTTCTTATATGCTCCTTTTCCTGTTACTTTTGCCTTAATTTTTCCAATCTAAGCATTTAAGTGCTAACATGAGAGACAGAAGGGTAGCGTCAAACGCAAATAAAAATATATCTGATGGCTGCATATTGAATTTTAAAAACCACAACTTAGCATTATCTGTTTCGTATTTTTTTTTTAATTTATTTTCTTACATTTTAATGTCTCTGGACACACTCAAGAATTGTTTGACACCACTGATTTAGTGAATAGAACTGTATTTGAAGTCAGAAAGATGGGTTCAAGCTTTGCTTCTATACCTATTGTGTAACCCTAAGAAAGTCACTGAATGTTTAAGTGCTCTAGGCAAATCTCTATTTTTTTCTTTATTTTTAAACATTATTTTTATCATAGTATTTTGGTTTTTTTTTTTTCAAATATAGGTAAAGGTAGTTTTCAACATTCACCTTTGCAAAACCTTGTGTTCTAAATTTTTCTCCCTTTCCTTTGACCCCCCTCTCCTAGATAACAAACATAGGTTAAAAACATGCAATTCTTTTAAAAATATTTTGTCATGCTATGCAAGAAAAATAAGATCAAAAGTTTAAAAAATAACATAAGAAGGAAAAAAATCTAAGCAAACAAACAACAAAATTAAAAAAAAGGTGAAAATATTGTTCTTTGATCCACATTCAGTCTCCATATTTCTCTCTTTGGATGCGATTGACATTGTCCATCCCAAGTCTATTCACTCAAATCACCGCATTATTGATTATCACAAATGTATACAATGTTCTCTTGGTTCTGCTTTCTGCTCAATTCATGTAAATCTTTCCAGGCTTTTCTGAAATCAGCCTGTTCATCATTTCTTATAGAACAATAATAATCTATTATATTAGGCAAGTTTTTATTATAGAAAAAATGTCAACTTGCATTGGCAGAGGTAGCATCCTATACCAAAGAAATCACAGAACCAATCCCTATTCTAATTTTGTGTCCAATATGGGCAAATCAAAAACAAAATATTGTTCAAAATGAACAATAACTTCTGTCCTCAAAGAGTTTACATTCTCTCCATGGAGTTAATGACATATAGATGGATAGTAACATAAATGTGGAATGAAGGGGACCTTAGAACTAATCCAGTCCAATCCTTTCTTCAGATGATTTGCCCAAATCATACAACAAAACTGAAATTTGATCCTAGGACCCCCTGTCTCTAAATCCAACAACACCTTTATTACACCACACTGCCACTATATAAATGGTGATGAGAAATGGCTCCCCATGAGTTCTACATTTTCTACCTCCTCCTGACTGCTACAAAAAATTCTGAAACCATTGCCACTGATTTACAATATCAGAGAAAATCATGAGAACCTGAATTCTCTGTTTTTGAAAGGTCCCAAAGATGCAAAGAAAGTTATATCTTGGAGAAATAGGGAGTTACTCACAAAACCATTCTTTGGATTTATACGATATTTGGAATATGGTATTGCCCTGAGATTTCCTAGAAGTTGACCCCTTTAGGGGCCCAGCTATGAATATCTAGAAACCTCATTCATAAACAGATTTTTAGATCTGTGGTTTTGTTTTGTTTTGTTTTTGTTTTTGTTTTTTAGTCTTTGAATTCCCAACACTCAGCAGCACCTAGAAGACTCTTAATAAGAGCTAATTGAAATAAATTACAAAACTCTACTCTAGCTAATGAGTCACTTGTGTCTTTGCTTTATCACTTTTTTTGGTTTATCTAATCTTAACCAAGTTTCTTGTTAATAAATTTACTCCCTAGAATAAAACCATCTTATACTTTCCAAACTCTTTACTTTGATTCTCTTTACTTTCAGCTCAATTTCCCCTAGATTAGACTTTGCCCACAAGCCAATTTACATTGTGATCTATCAGGTGTTGTCATATTTGTGCTCTTCCCTGCCTATCCATTTGCTGAATTCTGAACAAATATATAATTCAATACAATACAAATAAACAATTAAGTGTTGGGGACACATATAAGAAAAGGAAAGATAGTATATTACATGGGCATAATGATAATGAAGTTAGTGTTGTCATGTCTGACTCTTTATGAACCCATTAAGGGGTTCTTAGCAGAGATACTGAAGTGTTTACCATTTCCTTCTCCAGCTAACAGGGTTAAATGACTTGCCCAGGTTACACAACTGGTAAATGTCTAAAGACATATTTGAACTCGGGTCTTTGACTCCAGACTGGGCACACTCTCCATTGCATTATCTAGCTACTGGATGATAAAAGTAGAAGAACTCAAAGAATGCAATTGATGTCAAATTGGTTTGCTGGGTTTCTGAACCATCTTTCTTTTTCTTTTTTTTTTTTTTTATTATAGTAACTTTTTATTGACAGAATCCATGCCTGGGTAATTTTTTTTTTTACAACATTATCCCTTGCACTCACTTCTGTTCCAATTTTTCCCTCCCACCCTCCACCCCCTCCCCTAGATGGCAAGCAGTCCTATATATGTTGAATATGTCCTAGTATATCCTAGATACAATGTATGTGTGCAGATCCAAACAGTTTTCTTGTTGCACAGGGAGAATTGGATTCAGAAGGTAGAAGTAACCCGGGAAGAAAAACAAAAAATGCAAACAGTTTACATTCATTTCCCAGTGTTTTTTTTTTCTTTGGGTGTAGCTGCTTCTGTCCATCATTGATCAATTGAAACTGAATTAGGTCTCTTTGTCAAAGAAATCCACTTCCATCAAATTACATCTTCATACAGTATCGTTGTTGACATATATAATGATCTCTTGGTTCTGCTCATTTTACTTAGCATCAGTTCATGTAATTCTCTCCAAGCTTCTCTGTATTCATCTTGCTGGTCATTTCTTTTTTTTTTGTTTTTTTGTTTTTTGTTTTGTTTTTGTTTTTGTTTTTGTTTTTTTTGTTGTTTTTTGTTTTTTTTGTTTAATTTTTTTTTTTTTTATTTAATAGCCTTTAATTTACAGGATATATACATGGGTAACTTTACCCATGCATTACCCAGCATTAACAATTGCCAAACCTCTTGTTCCAATTTTTCACCTCTTACCCCCCCACCCCCTCCCCTAAATGGCAGGATGACCAGTAGATGTTAAATATATTAAAATATAACTTAGATACACAATAAGTATACATGACCAAAACATTATTTTGCTGTACAAAAAGAATCAGACTCTGAATTATTGTACAATTAGCTTGTGAAGGAAATCAAAGATGCAGGTGTGCATAAATATAGGGACTGGGAATTCAATGTAATGGTTTTTAGTCATCTCCCAGAGTTCTTTTTCTGGGTATTTGCTGGTCATTTCTTACAGAACAATAATATTCCATAACATTCATATACCACAATTTATCCAACCATTCTCCAATTGATGGGCAGCCACTCAGTTTCCAGCTTCTAGCCACTACAAACAGGGCTGCCACAAACATTTTGGCACATACAGGTCCCTTTCTCTTCTTTAGTATCTCCTTGGGGTATAAGCCCAGTAGAAACACTGCTGGGTCAAAGGGTATGCACAGTTTGATAATTTTGGGGGCATAATTCCATATTGCTCTCCAGAATGATTGGATTTGCTGAACCATCTTTCTATTGCGGTTTTGGGAGGAGCTTTTTTTTTTTTATTTTTCCCTGCCCTCTAGTCAAAATGGCAAAGGCTTCTGAGGATGCTGATGAGGTGTGAGTACCAAAGTTTTATGATTATGAGTTTCCTGGTTGATGAGTTTTTCCCAGAGGGAACAGGGAAATTATGATGATGGTGGAATGAAATCCAAAGTAAGCTGATGGAAAATAGAAGTTAGAAAAGCTAAACGAAAGCCTAAGGCTGAGTCCTGGCAGTCCAAGAAAACTGAAAAATAGACTGAGGACTAAAACTTTCTGAATCTCTAATAATGACTATCCCACAGAGTTACAAGCATAAAGCTTTCCCCTTAACCTCTGTCAAGCCTTTCTTCCCAGAGTCCTGTGATTCAAGTGGGTCTTTTCTATTTTTGGTACTCTCAGTAATTCTTTTTCTCCCCTCTCTTACAGTATAGTCCCAGAGCTTAGCATAGGGCAAGCTTGACACATGGTAACTAGTCAGTATAGTTAAGTACCTGCTGCTGTGCCAGGCCCTGTGTTAAATACTGGGGATACAAAGAAAGCATTGCCCTAGCAGAATTCACATTATAATGGAGAGATCACAAGAATGTAGTTATGTATAAACAAGCTATGTGCCTAATAAATGGGAAATAATCACCAGAGGGAAGGCACTAGAATTAAGAATGGGGTCAAACTAAGTTAGAAATAGGGGGAATACTAAAGGTAATATAAGGACCTATGGAGCCCACATAATGATTTAGAAAATATTAGCATTATATATGTTCTATTGTATTTTTATTCATTTTGTTAAATGCTACCCAATTATATTTTAATCTAAGTTCAGACAGCACTTGGGAAGACCCAGCTGGTATTTGACCTCTTTGCTGTAGAAGGTTGGATTTTAGCTGAGACTTTAGCCAGAGAGGTCTAGTAGCAAAAATAAGAAGGGAGGACATTCTGTGCCCAATCTGAGAAAATACCTGGAGTAGGGAGTTGGAAAGACTTGTGCCAAAAACAGTAAGATTACTTGCAAAGCCACTATTTGGGATATTAAAAAAAAGTCATGAAGGACCGAAAAGGTACTACGGGCCTGGAGATAGCAATCACCATATTGGTATTCTGCAAAGATGACGTCTTTAAACTATACTCAGGTGTACTTCATTTAGATTTCTGGTGAAATTTTAGGATGAATTATTAGAGAGCCATTTGCAGGCACTTTGAAAGAGATATGAAAATGTCATCTTGGGTCCATTAAGAACAATTCATGCCAGACAAAGCTAAGTAGCTTTTTTTTTTTTTAAGTCCCAGCTAAAATTTCACCTTGTCCAGGAAGCCTTTCCTGATCCCCCTCAATTCTAGTAACTTCCATTGGTTATTTCCAATTTGTCCTAAATTTTTCTATATTCAATATATATCCTACATTGTAGATATAAACAATAAAGTTGTTTATATGCTATTTCCCCCCATTAAACCATGTGACCCTTGAAAACAGGAATTTTTTTTTTTTTTTTTTTTTTTTTTTTTGCTTTTCTTTCAGGCTGGGGACTTTAGTGAAATTCTTAATCATTATTGATTAACAAATTGAGATTTCAAGGAATCATTTAGCAAACTCTATCCATATATCTTTGCATACAAGAAATGTCTTTGTACAAGAGAAATGTGGACTAGATGGCAGTACTCTTAGGTTTAGTTTACTCTGTCCTCTATGTGAATGACCCAATACAAAGTTATGATTAATATAGATCTGAATCAACTTAGAGACTTGATGACCCACGATACAGTCCTCTGCAGAAATGGTGTTAAGCTCAGATAGAAACACTGAACTATATTTAAGGAGTTCTGTGTGTTTGTGATTTTGTTAGTGAGTCATTTTCACTCTGTGACCCCATTTAGGTTTTGTTTTTGTTTTTTCTGGCAAAGTTACTTGAATGGTTGGCCATTTTACATATGGAGAATCTGAGCAAGCAGAGTTAAGTGACTTGCCTAGGGTTACACAGCTGGTAAATGTCTGAGACTAGATTTGAACTTGAGAAGATGAGTGTTTCTGAATGCACCACCAATTTTCAATATACAAGTCACATATTGATCTAATTTTAAAATATAAGATTATCTGTGTTTTATTGTATTTTAGTTACTTGGTTAAATGTTTCCCAATTACATTTTAATTTGGCTCAGGAGTATTATGGACCACATGTGGCCACATTTTGGACATTTTGGCTCCACAGGATTGAGTTTTGGTGCTGTACAGACATTTCTGTTCAGTATTTCAATCAGGAACTCATATGAAGGCACAGATAGCATATATATATATATTTATACACACACACACACACACACACACATATATAGATGAATACATTATTAAATTTTCCAACGACACAAACCTGAGAGGCATAGCTAATGCATTAGCTGACAAAATCAGGATCCAAAATATCTTGAAAAGCTAGAGTGATAGACCAAAACTAATCCAATGAAATTTAATTATAATACATGCAGAACTTCATTTTTACACTTGTATTTTTTTAAATCATCTTTACAGAATGAGAGGAGATTTAGCTTAGCAACATTTTGTGAGGGAAAAAAGATCCAATGGTTTTAGTGAATTGAAAACTCTATATGAGATAGCAGTGTATTTTCAAAGCTTTCAAAAAAGCTGATTCAATCCCAGGTGGTACTAATAGAAGTCTATAACTTCCAATAAGTAAGGAAGGTTTTGGTATTGCTGATTAAGCACTGTATTCATTTACGTCTGACATATTTTAGGAAAGAAATACATAAGCTTGAGTGGTCAGAGAGGAATAATACTTATGGTAGGGCATCAAGACAAAAAGACAGTTAATGAGTGATCACTGTGCTAAGTGCTGAGGATACATTTCAAAGTGTTCAAAATAGACCTGGCCCTTAAGGTTACATTTTAATGGAAGAACATAATACATAATGAGGAACTTAAAAAGGAGAGTAGGGAGGTGATAACATGGTGGTATAACTGGTAGTAGTCAAGGAGCATTGTAAAAACCTGGAACTGACCAAGATAGCCGAAGCTAGTCTGTCAAAGCCCAGGAGGGAAGTTCCAGATAAAAAGTACAATTTCTAGGTCATTTCATACAAAAATCGAGGGAAACAACTGGGGATGTTTACCCTAAAAAAGAGAAAATAGTCAATCAAACAGTAAACACATAGGAAACTTTTGTATGTGTCAGGCAGTGTGTTAAGTGCTGGGGTCATAAAGAAAGATAAAAGACAGCTCCTGTTCTCAAGTTCATAGTCAATGGGGAGAGGGCTATCTTCAGTTATTTGAAAGGCAGTCATATGGCTCCAGAAGCCAGAACTTGACTGATTCTTACAAATGGCAGAGAAGAGTTTGAACAGCCCAGATCTTTTCACTTTGAATATAGTATTTTTTTCATCACTCCATGCTGTCACCCTAATTCCAGTCACTTGAGCCAGCTAAGTGGTACAATGGATAGAGAACTAGGTCCAAGTCCTTCTTCAGACACAGATAGCTGTGTGACCCAGAATCAGGCACTTAATTGTTGACTGACTTAGTGTCCTCAACTGTAAAATAAAGATAATAGCAGCACCTACCTCACAGGGTTACTTGTCAATGAGATGATATTTGTAAAATACTTAACATAGTGCTGACATATGTTATTGTTGTTTTTTCTGTCCTAGATGTCTCTTTATGACTCCATTTGGGATTTTCTTAGCAAAGATAGTAGAATAGTTTGCCATTTCCTTCTCCAGTTTATTTTACAGATGAGGAAACTGAGGCAAATGGGGTTTGTGACTTGCTCAGGGTCACACAGCTAGTAAGGCTCTCAGACGAAATTTGAACTCAGGTTTTCCAGACTCCAGGCCCAGCACTCTATGCACTGTGCCAGTAAGTAGCACTAGGTACTCTTCCCATTCTCCTCTTCCCACTTTTCTTCTATTAGCACCCCAAAAAATCCCCTACCACATGACAAATACTTCTTTCTTTGGAGGTCCAACTAAAAATTCACTTCTAACCTGGTTTCTCACCTCCACCCCCACCCCCATTATCTTGATCCATAATGATCTCTATTAATCCTATAGTCCAATGGCATCAGACTCAAATAGAAATGGATCCCTGTGGGCCTTTTATTGACTTAGGCTTAAAATGTAACATTATCTATCTTTCATTGTACTTTTATTTTGTTAAATATTTTCCAATTATATTTTAATCTAGTTTCAACTCATACTCAGGGAATTTTGCAAGCTGCTTAGGCCTAACTGATTTGACATTTTATTGTTTAGTCCTAAAGCACTTACTGCCTATAATAATAGGAAACTCAAACCCTGCGTGGCAGCTCAATAGTCTTCTTGTGATACCCATTCCCACCTTTTTTTGGGGGAGAGGATAATAATCACCCTGAAATATTCCAAAAGTCATTCCAAAAAAAGACTTGTCCAAAGGTGGTAATTATCAGACCTGGGAAATTAACTCATTATCTCCCAACTCTACTATGTCCAGCATTCTGTTATTCATTATGATATGTTTCTCATATCCATGCCAGTGCGTTCCTACATAAACCTTCCACTCCAGTCCAAGCAGTCTCATTATTTCTTGATTAATATTCTCTTTTGTTTGCTGCTGCTGTTCCTACATTCATGTGCCTAAACTAGATGATTAAAATGGAATTGGGAAATATTTAATACAATAAATAAAAAATAACAAAATATTTAAAAGCTAAGTCAATCTGAGGTCTGCAGGGATTCTTTTGCGTGGATTGGTGATCCCCATTTTATTTGAGTTTAAAAATACTCATCTAGTTCACACTCCTCATTTTACAGATAAAGAAATTGAGGTTAGAGATCTTATAGTAATACTCCTATGATCCTTGTAGAGTGAAAAATTCACATTGGAGAATTTATCATATATAATTATAAGCAAATTACATATAATTTATATTTCATACAATAGTTATAATATATAATTTATATAAGAACAATATCCAGACTGTCTTTTTACATGGTTGTGAAGACATATAGGAATGATAACTGTTACTACTAGGGACAGGCAAAGCCTAAATGGTCTTACTTCCAACCTTTCCTATTTTCAGGCCTATCTTTCAGCTGACAATAGCTGACAATAATTTTTTTTTTTTAAAGTTTATGTACTAAAACAAGCATTTCCATAGCATAGTAGAATAAAAAAATGATATTCTCAAAAGTCAGGTCTAATTTAGTCACTCCCTGAGTAATAGGCCCCAAAATTCAAATCTCAGCTCTATCACTTATAATTTGTGTTACCTTGGGCCTCAGTTTCCTTATCTGTTGGATTAGATGCTCTGTAAAGTGATTGATCCTATGACTGATCCTGGCTGCTTGGCTCTGGGCAAGTAAGCCTTTCCGTATTGCCCTGGCAACTGGTTTAAGATCCAAGATGTAGAACAGTTGATAGTATACATTGGTAAGAGTTTCTTTAGTGAGTACCCTGTAATCATGAAATCACAAGTATGTGTGTGTACCAACATACACAAACAAAGGTCTTGAGAAATCATAACCTCCACAAACTAACAATGACAATTTCTGAAAGGTAAAGAAGTGCAATATTGAACCAGTCAAAATACAACATTCATTTTAATAAGAAATTGGATGAAAATTGTATTTTTTTTTTAATTTCCTCATTAAATGTCAGGGATAAAGTTTCAGTTGTGTGTGTTTATTGTGCCCTTAAACTTGCAAATCAGAATTCTAATTCTCCCACTCAAACAATGCCAAACTAAGCTATGTGATAGTGAACAATGATTTTTAGTCTAAAGATTTTCACAGTGCTTCAAGAATTCAGGCAACATTTCTATGTTACTTTCATGCAAGATGGAATTGCATTTGGCTGTGTATTTGTGTGTGTTTAAATATGGACTAATGTATGCAGGAGGAGTTTGGCATTGGGGATTTCTCAATGCATTATAATGCAAATTGTATTTTTAAACCGGCCAAACTATTGATGCTTTTATTGAATGGAATAATTTATTACAGCAGGATTTTACTCAGATGACATTTCATCATCAAATAACAGTAAACACAATAGCCATTTCCCATAAGACTGTTCTCAAGAGCCAAGGACTTTAAAAGAAAATAAAACTTGCCTTGCGCTAAATGCTGCATTGTTATAGGCAGTTATTTTATTCATTGGAAGAAGAAAAGTTCCCACCAGCCAGGTATAGTGGACCCACAAATTGTACAGGTGCATTATTAGATCATCCCAAGAAAATTTCTATTTTTCCTCCCTTGCCAATGTTTGGCAAGTGGAAAGGTATTTTGTAAATTCTACTCATTTCTCTGTACCCTTCATTAGGATAATACAGTGAAATATAGTTTCAGGTACCCCCTCCCTTTTCCAGATACACCCAGTATTCTACCACCTCCTGGCCAGTTAAGGTGCTGCTTATAGTCTTTCTGCTGAAGATAATTTTTAAGTCATGGTAAAACTCCAGTTTCCTTATTAAATAAATAAAACTCTTGAGCATGGATGCAGCCAAAGTTAGGCTCCTCTTTCTCCTTAGAAATGAGACCGCAAATTCTGCATTGTGCTTACAAAGATAATTAGGGGAGTCTAGCAACATACCAGCATTTGCAGATTAATTGGAGCATGCAGATTTATATAAAAACACATGTTGAAATTTGGGGAAACTTGTGTGTGTGTGTGTGTGTGTGTGTGTGTGTGTGTGTGTGTATGTGAGTTTTGAGTGCCTTTGTAACTTACACATCCTCTTTTTCACTGGGAAAAGGCTGACAGAGATTCCACTAGCTGCAAGCAGGGACAATTTTTAAAGAAACTTTTAAAAAGAGGGAAATGGGATATCTTATTGACCCATTGAATAATTAGCCGTTGCTGGCCAGAAATTCCCTCTGGCCATCTTCTCCCAGTCTTTCTCCATTCTCACTTCCCCCACCTCCCAATTAGTTGGTTGTAATCCTGTCTTAATATTTTTTTAAAGAAGTAATTTTCATTATTTTGAGTTGCATAATGAAACTGAAGCAACTTATTAAAACATACCATCTTTAGTGTGGATCAAGATGAAAACGGGTTTGGGAAGCTAGAATTCTGCAAAAATCCTGTCTGAAAAATAGCACTTCTAAAAAACAAAAAAGAAAAAGAAGGCTGCATGCATGTCAACCTCTCACCCTACGATTAGTATGCATAACTGCATTTTTGACAGTGTCAAAGCTGCAACTGGGCATAAATCATGGGGTTTTGCTCCCTGATTTACTTGTAACTAGATTTGCTCTAGATGGTCCTTCCACCATTAAGGCAGCTTATCTTGTTCATGGATTGGAACTCTAATGCAATGGACTCTGGCTTCTCAAACTTTTGGTGGACCTACCTTATCTAAAAATGTGCAAATGTTGAGTTATTAGACATCCTATGGTTCTGTCATTTAAATAAACTCCCTATTTCCTCTTGATTTCTTCATTTGTTTGTTATTTTTTCTTGCCCTTCCTTCCTCCCCCTCCACATAAAAATAATTGTCCCACCACAGGGACTCTTACTGGAAATAGATGAAGTTGCTATAGGCGCCACTTTCTAGACCGTTCCCCTGATGATTTTGTAGTGCTTTGAAGGCCTGGGTGACTGTTCCCCTCCCAAATAAGAACTTCAAGCACAGTTAACTTAAATGGCAGATGTCTTGGTTGTGAGAAGGTCACTTCTTTTATTCAGGCTAAACTACTAACTTCTCCTTGAAGGAGAGAAATCCTAGCCACTGAAAGTGCCATTTCAGAGCTGATCCCTCATAACCATGTTTATCTTCCCTTCCGTTTGTTAGCGTGCTGTCCCATAGGGTTAGTCACCTTTTGACAGATTCACTGAAAAGGGCAGCAGGGTCTTCTTTTTGTGGATTTCCACGGTTCCGGTTAACACATAGTGTTTGTGCTAGCAAGGCTGAAGACCAGCCAGGGGAACCATCCTCAGGTAAAGAGAGGGCACAGGAGATAGAAAGAAACTCAGGGAAGTCTACTTTCTCCAGACTTGGCTTCCCATCTTTGTAAAATTGTAATTTACTCATTTGTTGTCTCTTCCATTGGAATTTGACCCCCTTTGAGGACAGAGACCTTTTTTTCCCTTTCTTAATTCCTAGGACCTAAGTAATGATTGTAAATGAATTTCCATTTACCCTCTGTTTGCCTCGGTTTCCTCAGTTGTAAAGAGAATAATAATAGCACCTACTTCTCAGGATTGTTGTGAGGATCCATGAGATGATATTTCTAAAATCCTTCATAAATTCTGGATATTATAATTATACTATTATATCCAGGCTGCTATAATCCAATAACCTGTGGTAAGGTTATTGTACTCTAAAGAGTGTACTTTAGGTGAAAACCCAGTTGGCTCAATGAAATTTATACTCCCCCAAAAGAAAGAAAGAAAAATATACAACTACTGATTACAGACACATTTACCTCTTCGTTAAAAGAATACCCTCTATTGATATAAGGCTTCTGTCAAAAAAGTTGATCTCATAAGTTGTGACTTTTCTACATGTTGCATCTTGAAAACTTGTTCTCCAATGACCTATTTAAAAATGTGCTCATTATCATGTACAGAAAATTAATTGGAGGTGAAGCACCTCTCCTAAGAGATCAAATGATTTTCCATAGAGTGAATTGTAAGCTTAGACACTTCTCGAACCCCAAAGTAAATATACCTGAGAAACTTATTGGCCAATCTGACTTTAGTCTTCTCTTGGGGCAAACTGCCTACATTGGCTTGCCACACACTTGGGCACCATAACCACAATTCAATCTACTCGGCTCACTTACCCACAAGGGTGACACAAAGACCTCTGACAGGCCTAACGAGATAATGGGCAGTGTCTGGAAAGCTGTCACTGAATTTCACTGAACTGAGAGGAATAAAGCAACACTTTCCACAGAGCTAGATAACCCATTTAATAGAAGTATTCGAGAGAGAAAATGCATCAAGAGAACTTTAAAATGCAAAGCTATTTAATGCTGGCTTTCCATAAATTTTCAGTGTTGAGTGTTGGCAGCGTTAATCAAATTGAAAATTAAAGTGAAGCAAATAAGAAATGTGCCTAATTAAGCATGTATGTCCTTATTTTAAGTTATATTCTAGTTTTTAATTGAAGAATGATTCCAAGGCAACAACATGGAACAAAATATATACTTTATAAATAAATTTTAGCCTCTTTTGCTGCTTCAGATAAAATTTAATTTCTTAATCTCCTGAATTTACAATATCCTTGTTGTTACCATAGTGAATTTCATGAATTAGGGCAAGCTAGGTTACAGTTTTTCTCTCCTCTTAATTGAACTAAAGTAATGGCCTAACTTTTTAAGAAGACTTTTTCTAGGAAAAGGCTAGGATTTAAAGCCAGACATTACCTTAGAAGTCTTCTTGTCTAACATCCTTAGCATAGAGATCATGAAACCAAGTGGATGAGAAACTCCTTACCCCAATTTACCCTTGCTTGTAGCAGAACTAAAATTAGAACACAGAATTCAGTATTCTTTCTACTGTACTTTACCACACTTAATTTTTTTTAATATGCCTGCCAATATTTACTGAATTCAAAATTAAAACTGATAAAATTTTAAAACATTTATTCATTCATTTTAAAATAACAGTAATAAATGCAATTGGATGTTAATATAAACATATTTTATTTGATAGAAGAAACTAATCAGGCATAGTAGAGAGAACAATGGGTCAGAAGGACCTGAATTCAGATTTGACCTCACTTACTAGATTTGTGACTCTAGGAAAATCATTTAACTTCTTTCTGATTCAGTTTCCTCACTGTAAAGGCTGTAAGGATCAAATGAGATATTTGTAAAGTGCTTATTACAATTCCTTGAATACAGTACATATTTCACAGATGTTTGCATTATGAAAATATCTATATTTACCCCCCCCAAAGGAGAAAAATATTAGTGAAAAGAGTGGTACTGTCTTATATAATTTTGCAAATTATTTTACTATCCAGCTTAATAGAAGACAGCTGGATTTTCTTATTTGCTTCTATATTTAATCTTTTGCAATATATTGCTGTGGTCAAAGTATGTTAAGAAAAGTTGGTCTTATCAAGATAAATATTTGGAAAAGAGGAGGATCATTTTAATAATATTAGTAAGCTATTGATAATATACATTATTATATAATAATATGAATTAATAAATTAATATAATTTAATAAAATAATATTTTAATAAGATAATGTCTTAATATTATGAAAATTGTTTTAACTTTGAGGGTCTCAAAAGGTTCAGGAGATCCCTTGGGGGATAGCATTCTACATTTTGAGAACTAAACCAGATGATGTTTGAAGTCTCTCCTACATCTAGATCATATAACACAGTGTCTTTGCTAATAATGGGACGTTGCATTTGATTTGAAAAATTCTTATTGCCACATAAACTCTTCACCCTTCAGACTAAACAATATGGCTGCTATAATGCCCATGGCTTGGGAATGAAGATCAAGGAGAGGTCCTTGCAATAAACTACCAAATAATAATGAGGTAATGAGTCATAAATGGGTACATATGCATTTATTAAGTGCTCATTTTATGCCTGATAATATATTAGACAATTATTAGATAATATATTAAAGGTAAAGGAAAAACAAAAAAACAGTTTTAACCCTCAAAGCACTTACATTTCAATGAAAGAGACAACATGTACACACGAAGTATCTGCAATAAATACAACTTAACTGGGGAGTTAGGTTGGTGGAGTAGGTAGAGTACCAGCCCTGGAGTCAGGAAGACTCATCTTCTTGAGTTCAAATCTGGCCTGAGATACTTACTAGCTTTTTCCTTTGTGATGTGTTAATGATTCAATGAACTAATTTTGTAAAAGCATTTTGCACAAATAACTATATGGACATGTATACATATATTGTATTTAACATATACTTCAACATATTTAACATGTATTGGTCAATTTACCATCTGGGGGAGGGAGTGGGGGGAAGAATTGGAACAAAAGATTTTGCAGTTGTCAATGCTGAAAAATTACCCATGCATGTATCTTGTAAATAAAAAGCTATAATAATAAAAAATAAAATAAAATACTATCTACACATGAAAAAAAAAAGCACTTTGCACAATAGCTGGTGAATTAGTAGGCACTATATAAATGTTTATATCTGTAATCAGAAAAGGTGTAGCTTGGTCCTTTAGCAAGATAGAGGAATTGAGGAATACCAAATAAAATAATCCATTTCCACTGGTATCCATGCAGTTCCAACTTATAAAGGATTTAAGCAAGAGTATGAATAAAGACTGCACAGAATAAAAAGGCTTAGATAATCCATAGCAGAAGAGTACCAATATTGATGAGTTCACAAATCCATCAAAACAACAAAATACTAAATTTCACTTGGACGTAGGGTTTAGAATTGCTGAAAACTGAGGACAAGATCTTTGCAGATATTAAGTAGCCAAAAAACAAAATGAAAACAAGGACAAAAAGAAGATAGTTTTTGAACTTTCTATTCATCTAAACTATTTTATCAGTGACTAGAGTTTCTTTACCAGGATCCATAGTTTGTCATTCTTGAGTCAGCTCAATCATTGTAGTAAAAAAAAATATTGGAAAAATCAGAAGAGACTTGGGTTCAACATCTGGAACATGAGAAATTGATTTAATCACTCTCAGTTTCCTTATCTGTAAAATGGATTTGAGTTATTTTAGTACCTATCTCAAGATATTGTTTGTGAAACTCAAATGAGATAATGTAACTGAATTTCTTTTTTAATCCTTTAAGTAATAAGTAAAAATAGTCATTATAATGTTGTTAATATATTAAAGATTAAAAGAAAATATCAAGAAAGTCAGTTTTATCCTGGGTCTCTAGTCAAGGTCTCCCTCATTTTTTTTATTTAAAATTTTATTTTTTATTATAGCTTTTTATATATAAAACATATGCATGGGTAATTTTTCACCGTTGACCCTTGCAAAACCTTCTGTTTCAACTTTTCCCCTCGTTCCCCCTACTCCCTCCCCTAGATGGCAAGTAGTCCTATACATGTTAAATATGTTAAAGTATGTTAAATACTATACACACACACACACACACACACACATTTATATAGTTATCTTGTTGCACAGGAAAGATTGGATTTAAAAAGAAGGTAAAAATAACCTGAGAAGAAAAAAACAAAAATGCAAGCAAACTTTAATAGAAAGAGTAGAAATGTTATGTTGTGGTCCATATTCATTTCCCTGTATTCTTTCTCTGGGTGTAGCTGGTTCTGATCAATTGGAACTGATTTGGATCCTTTCATTGTTGAAAAGAGCCACATCCGTCAGAACTGATCATCATATAGTATTATTGTTGAAGTGTATAATGATCTCCTGGTTCTATTCATTTCACTTAGCATTCAATTCATGTATGTCTCTCCAAGCCTCTCTGTATTCATCCTGATGGTCATTTATTATAGAACAATAATATTCCATAACATTCATATCCCACAATTTATTCAGCCATTCTCCAATTGGTGGGCATCCCTTCAATTTCCAGTTTCTAGCCACTACAAAAAGGGCTGCCACAAACATTTTTGCGCATGTGGGTCCCTTTCCCTTCTTTTAATATATCTTTGGGATATAAGCCCAATAGTAACATTGCTGGATCAAAGGGTATGCACAGTTTGATAACTTTTTGAGCATAGTTCCAAATTGCTCTCCAGAATGGTTGGATCCATTCACAGTTCCACCAACGATGTATCAGTGTCCCAATTTTCCTACATCCCCTCCAACATTCGTCATTATCTTCTCCTGTCATCTTAGTCAATCTGATAACTATGTAGTGGTATCTCAGAGTTGTTTTAATTTGCATTTCTCTGATCAATAATGATTTGGAGCACCTTTTCATATGATTAGAAATAGTTTTAAATTCTTCATCTGAAAATTGTCTTTTCATATCCTTTGAAGGTCTCCCTCATTTAAGTCCTTTAAAAGAACAAGAAATATAATAGTGTTTATTTTTAAGGTAAAACAAAATATTGGTAAATGAGGCTTTATTTTTTACATACTAGCTTTTCAGACTCAGGCTTATGTTCTTCAAATAAAGTTGATACAAATAAGTTGGTTCTGATTTTTTTTCTCAAAAAAATAAAAAAAAAATCATGGCAAAAGACTAAATGCTAATTACTATCAAAATTAGTTACTAAGACATGATCTATATTTCTTCATGGTTCTTCTAGTTATCTCCTTTATGATTTTCATAGAATTTATATACCATACAGTTTGAAAATCATGTTTATATATATATAATATACATATTTAGCATTTTCACCTTGCTTCTAGAGAAGACATTCTTAGATATTTATTTTTTAAAAAGATAGAATTTTAATTAGAATTTTAAAAAACTCAGATGAGCTGTTGAAACTCAAGATATTTTGTTCTTTAAAGCTTTTAATTACTATAGTTTGACAGACTCAAATTAATGCTACCTTATGATGTTCTAAGATCCCTGGGTAAAAAAGAAAAATCCCATTTTATAGAACTGAGAAAATTTTCCCCCCTACGAATATAAAATTAAAAATAGATTTTGATTAAGTAATGATTAAGTTGAAAGTGAAATTTTGATTAAGTAATGATTAAGTTGAAAATGAAATTATTATTTGAATTCATCTAGACTTGAAATTCTATTGAAGTTCAAAGGGATCTATTACAACTCACAATCCACTCATTTTATAGATAAACATATTGAGGCCCAAGAATTGTTGATTTTGCCCAAGGTTACATAGATGGGAAGTGACAGAGCTGGGATTTTCACCTAGGTCCTCTGACTTTCTAATTGCTTAACAGTTATATAGAACATTTAAGTATCCAGGGAACTGCATAAACAATAGCTAATTAACTTTACTGTACCTCCTTGAAGGTGAGGATTTACTTTGGTGACTCCCAGGAGTATCAAGAAAGATCTGAGATTAAAGGATAAACCACAACTTTATAATTTTATCCGTTATTCAAGAGATCTTAGTTAGACCTAAGTTACCTCCACCTTGATTTTTTATAATCTTGAGACATTCATTGTAGCTTCAACTATTAAAAGGAAGTACCTTTCTTATCTATGTCATATGCTGCATCCTACAGAGATCTTTCCTCAGATTTTTGCCCACTTGGTACTACCTTCATGCTCTTGAAATTATTTTGCATATTATATGTATTTTCTCATCATACCCATCTCCTCCTTTAGTGTAACATAAGCTCCCTGAGCATTAAGGATGCTCAGGGTCTGTTACATAGCAGGTGAATATTTATTGAATTGAATTGAACTTTCAAATTATTTACAGAAAAGAAAACATCAGCTTTATAAGTAGTGATCCTGTCTTCTCCTTTAGGCCAGATTTATATCATTAACTCTTTTATCTAGATAGGTCATATATTATTTTAAACATGATTCCCCCCCCCCTCAAACCATGATAATTATTACCATTCTTATTTAAATGAGTTTTGTACAATGCCTCAATGTTTAGAGCTCTTTATATATATATTATCTCCTTTAATCCTCATAATAAACCTGTGAGAAAGGTCTCTTTTAATTTCATTGCACATCTCTGGGAACACAATTAGTACATGTGAGCAATAGGATTTAAATTAAACTAGGCTTCCTGATGCCTAGGTCCAGAGTGCATTTGCTCTCTCTCTCACTCTCCTAGGCCACAGAGCCTCTCCAAATTATCAAAGGAATGAATGAATGAGTGATTAAAAAGGGAGTCACTGGACTGGCTGTGCAACATTTGTTCAGTCATTTCAGTTATGTCTGATTCTTAAAGACCTGATCTGGTATTTTCTTGGCAAAGATACTAGAATGGTTTCCTTCTGCAGTTTATTTTACAGATGCAGAAACTGAGGAACACTGGGATAAGTGCCTTATTAGGGTCACACAACAAGTAAGTGTCTGGGGCCATACTTAAATTCAGGAAAATGAGTCATGACTCCAGACCTAGCACTCTATCCATTGTGCCACCTAGATGCCCCACTATCTTCTAAGCCTGAATTTAGAGGGGAATTTCTATCATTTATCCTAGTCACTTTGGGCATTTAGATTCCATTATAAGACATTTTCTTGGGCTAAAAATAATTTTGCGGATAATTTTGTTTTTCTAACTAAGTATAGAACTATCCTGGAGATGAAGGAATACTCCATAAAAGAATGAAAAAAATGTAGTTCTTTGACAACAAGCTGAGGATATGGGAAGATATATGATTTGTGAAGAAAGTGGAAGGAACACAATTATTTGGAGAGTGAACCTTATTTTTCCAAAACATATTTTAGAAACAAAAGTCCATAGGTAGTAAATTTAAGCAAACAAAATTAAAAAATAAAAAAGATAGGAAGTATTCACAATGTTGATATTAACAACCTGGTTGTTTCCTGCTTTGGGATTTACCTCATAACCCAAATCTTAATAAATTATATGAGAATAAATTAAAGTAGGATCCCCCTCAAGATTTATAGTCCTTCACATCAGCCTTCTTTAAATTAAACTATATCTGTAAACTCTAGAAAAGTTGACTACATGAGTTTTTTCAAAGGCTATCAGTTATCTACCTTAAAAAAAGCACCCAAATACTCTATAGTTTGCCCTCATGAAGTTTGTGATTCTCATCCTGTTCTGAAATCTCTTGTTTATTATTGAACATCTTAGTAGCTATTCTACCTTCAAAAATGCAGAATAGAGTTCAAATTTTGCCTCACTTATTAGCTGTATGACCCCGAGCCAACCATTAAACCTCTCAGCCTCAGTTTCTCATATGTAAAATAGAGATGATAACATCGGCTACCTCCTAGGGTTATTATGAAGATCAAATGAGATAACATATGTAAAAACATACTCTGCACATCTTAAAGGGCCATGTTGGTCTTGTTGAGTCAGTTTAATTGTGTCCAACTCTCCATGATCCTGTTTAGGGTTTTCTTAGCAAAGATACTGGAGTGGTTTGTCATTCCCTCTCCACTCATTTTATGGATGAGGAAACTGAGGTTAAATGACTTGTCCAGTATCACATATTCATATTTAAATGCAGGTCCTCCTACCTCCAAGGCTGAGGCTCTATCCACCATGCCACCTAATTGCCATAAAAGTGTTAATTATTTGTTATTCAAATTATAAATGGTCTTAACTATATGAAAGTAATGCTAATAATTAGATTCATGATTGTAACACAATCAGTAACCTTGTGTAAGAGAAAAGAATTTCCTGCTTAAGATATTGACTGTTGAATCTCCTGTAACACCCCCTCTTTAATCAATAAATAATCTTAAAGAGCAGCATTGAGTGATTGATCTCTGAATATACATTTTAAAAAAATACTGAAGGGTTTCTATCACGGTTAAAACTGTTGATAAATTGTTATGGGTCCCCATCATGCACCCAGCTGGTCTGATTGTGGATGTAACAGCTTTACAGATCCTTTGTTGGTCTCATGAGGTCTTTGGAGTGTTTTTCTAAAGCCAGAATAAAACATCACCTTCTGCCCTGGCCTCAATAAGCACGCATTCTCCAACGAGCTGGGCTATTGCAAGCAATCACTTCTGACCCGTGGTTCAGCTTATGAAACTCTTCTCTGAGAATGGAAGCTAAAAATGAGTTGGTTGCTAGCCTAAAGATAAGAGAAGCAGTCCCATTCTAGACTGTTACAGGTCAACAAGCTTAAGGTGACAGACTTGAGCTGAAACAGGGGAAGGTGAGCTGGCTTAATTTTTGTAGAAAATCCTGCCAACAAATTACTCTGAAAGACAGAAGTGTCCAGTGAAAAGTATCAGCTTTGCCTTCGTTCTGACAGCAAGGACATAGATTCTTGCACCAGTGGGTTTCAGGTGCAGGGGACAGATGGAAAGTGAGGAAGGTCATTAACAAGATGGAGGAGTTTGGGGAAGTAGAGCAAGGAAATCCTGACTCCAAAAGCCTATTAGTTGTATACCAGAGGGCCTTTGAGATAGAAAGGACCTGAAACAGTGATATCCTTCTTGCCTTTTGACAGAATTAGACCTAAGCCAGGTAAAGATACCCAGAGAGAATCTGTAGCACAGCTAACCTAGAAAATAATACTAACTTGAAAACTTAGATGATTTAGTTATTGATCTCAAATCCTACCATTGGTCTAATGCAGAGGTCCTCAAACTATGGCCCACGGGTCAGATGCAGCAGCTGAGGACGATTATCGGCCTCACCCAGGGCTATGAAGTTTCTTTATTTAAAGGCCCACAAAACAAAATTTTTGTTTTTATTATAGTCTGGCCCTCCAACAGTCTGAGGGACAGTGAACTGGCCCCCATTTAAAAAGTTTGAGGACCCCTGGGACTCTAATGAAAGGAATAAAGGAAAGAATAATTTCTCTAATGAGTACTTAACAGTCTTTTGAAAAAAAAAAAAAACAGAACAAATGGCAAATGGAAAATTAAAATGAAAAGGGTGCTAGATTTGGAATCAGAAAACTTGAGGTCAAATGCTGATTTTGCTGCTTTCTAGCAGTGTTACTTCATCACTTTGTGCCTCAATTTCTTCATCTGTAAAATGAAGTACTGAGGCAAGATGGTCTCTAAGATGCCTTCTGACTCTACGTCTGTGATCCTGAAATGGGGCATAGCACATAGTAAGTAATTTATAAATACTTATTGTCTGTATACAGTATGTCTGTGTGATATAGTAGGTGTAGTTTTTGTAACTGGTTCACTTCAATAATTGACTTTTTGTGTCTATACTGGATCTGTGTAAGGAGCTCCCCATGAGGAAGTGACTGATATTGGAGCAGATGGGGCACTAAGAAATTAAATAAGGTAATTAATTGGCCAGGATCACATAGCTAGTATGTATGGAGGCAGATCTTGAACCTAGGTCTTACGCTGTGATATCAGCCCTCTATTTCCTATACCAAGCTGACTTTCAGCACTCAGCTTCTAATAAAGGAGTAGGGGGCCCATTATATACACATTTTAAAATATGTTTTGGTATGGGCAATGTTGGGGGGGTTTCTTTGCCCCACTTGTAATATTTTATTTGTCTAGCAAAGATTTCAGCATCACTGACAGCTGCACACACACACAAAAAAAATAAAGAGTATTTTGGTGCACAAGGTATGCTCAGATATCATCTTGCACTGGCCTTAGGATGGCCTGTTAGTTCAAGACCTAAAAATAAACACCTATTAATCACCTAGTGGCAACACTGGTTGACTTGACTGCAGGAAGAGGACCTCAATCTAACCTCATTCAATAGCTTGTCTCATGTTTTCTGTTACCCAGAATGAAGTAGTTTGCAGTCAGTAATTCCTTTTTTTTTTTTTTGGGGGGGGGGGGGGAGAGAGAAAAACAGTCATAAGCTTAACTAAATGTTTAAATGAATCTCAGTCCTTTCTCTCAACACTGAGATACCACTTTAAAGGGAGAGGAACCAAACTGCCCCGCCATCAAGAGCCAGTCAGAGAGCTTTGTTAGTAAAACCACAGAACTAGGCAAGGGCCTCCAAGAATTGCTTTTAATCGAAAAACAATCAGAAGGGAACTCACTCCTGGAAGTCCTTATCTTCATAAAATTTTGCTAATGACTTCTCTTAAGTTAAATAACGGGGCTGTGGAACACTCTAACGGAAACAGTTAGAGGGTCACCTTCTGACCACAGGCTTTGCAAATAATACAGATGGAAGGACCCCTGTGGGGCTGAGCTGGGAATGTTTATATAGCCACACTTGGTCCTGAAGTCTCTCCGGAAAGTTGAGTCTCCAGTCCAATTTTTAAACCCCTGTTTGAATGGCAAAAATTTCTCCAGAGGGAATTGGAAGGGTTTTTAAAATTTGACGTTTGACTTTTTTTTTTTTTCTCTTTAATTTGAGTAATATACCTCCAAATAATGGAGCATTCATCTTTCTCTAAAGCAAGGAGAGTTCTTCATCTGGGATCTGCAGGCTTCAAAAGGATCCATGAGGGTACATTAGTGAATTTGTTTTTTAAAATATTTTGTTAACCATATTTCAATATGATGCATTTCTTTTGTAATCCTGTTTTTATTATTGTTGTTGTTATCATTATTTTATGAATTTAACATATTTTTCTGAGAAAGAGTTCATAGGCTTCACCAAATTGCCAAAGGGGCTTGGGGGGAGGAGATTGTCCATGACACAAGAAAAGGTTAATAACCCCTCCTTTAGAGGCAGCAGAGTATAATTAAAAGAGGGGAGGCCTTGGAATCAGGAAGAACAGGACTCAAACCTTTTCTCTCACACACAGATCTCTCTGAGGCCAGAGGAAGTCTCTGTGCCTCAGGGAGATCCCTCAGATTAGAAATTGCAAAGTATTTTCCAGTCACTGGTAGAGAGTTTGGACCCTACTTCTGAAACATACTAGCCAGGTGACCATATTCCGGTCAGGCAACTTCTCAGTCTACAGCCCATTCCCCCCCTCCAATTTCCCAGTTCTCTGAAAACTTTGGTTAGAGATGAATTGATGAACCACAATTGGTGAAAATTTCCAAACCAAGTTTCCTATGTCCACAAAATCATAAATCCTGAATAATGTACATGTTGGAGGGAATATATCCATATTGATAATAGATGATGAGTATATGCAAATATACATATACATGCACACATAGGTGTATGCATGTATACATGTACAAGCATATATTTATATGTACACATAGATCTATATATAAATATAGAGAGATATATATGTATGCCTGCGTGTGTATATACCTATTAGCTATATCTCTTTGTTACTGTGGATTTTTTGACCTTCCATAAAGAAGATAGATAGTTCAAATAACTTTTATTTCTCTGAATGCAGTGTCTTGATACAGTTTATTTGAGCCCTGGCTTGCTGGGAATGTCACCCTTGTCCAGGAATCTTCACATTAGATAGATAGGAATATCCTCTATGCTTATGTATCCCATTATTTCACCACCTATTTCAGCACCTGAGAATCACCAGGTATCCTGTTTTACTGGTCTTCAGTGTTCTTGCTCACTAGATGCAGAGAGGGTAGGTTCCCCATCTTTTCAAATAGTAAATGCACAAAGAAGTTAAGGAGTCATTGAGTGAAATACAGAGCTGCATCATGCTTCTAGATCATCCTGTTCCATTCAACCTATTAAGATTCCTGACTTATTCTTACCATTAAAAAAAAAAAAAAAAAGATAATAGCCCTCAGCCTTGAATTTCCCCAAAATCTTCTTCAATTAGGATCATAAAGTTAGTGTTGTAAAGTGACTTAGAGGGCATTTACTCTCACTGTTTCATTTTGCAAATGGGGAAACTGAGAGAGACTTACCCCGGCTCACACAATCAAACACTAGAATTGTTGGGTTGTCAAGTCTTCTGACTCCAAATGAAGTATTTTTTTTTCTATTTTGCCCTATCACCTCCTTTCCTTATAGCACCCAGTGTGAACACCTGCTTCATTATACCTAGGAAAACAAGAGGCTTGGACACCTTTCTCTAAAGGCAGCCTTTAATGGAGATCACTGTATCAAAGTTCTATTGTGAATTGACTTTTAAAGAGACCAGCTTCAGTTCCCCAACCCTCCGTGGCCCCCGAGTTTCAGTCTTCACATTTGACAGGTGGTCTCTACATGGCAACAGTTAATGCTGTCACAGGGTCAGAACCTTCCTTGATGCATCTTGCCAGAGTGTGTAAATATTAGTTTAAAATATTCAGGGTTGTTTCTTTCAGGTCTCTCTCCCTTTTTGAATGCTGAAACCATCTATTAGAAAGATGAACTATTACACTTGGCAGGACTCTTCAAAATGCTTTCGATCTAACAGGAAATGCTTTTAAGATGGTATAATGAAACCTCACTTCATTGCCCTGAATTATGTCTATGCAGCCTTTCTTAGGCTTATGACCTAGGGCCTAAAAAGCAAAAACATGCACCATATTAACTTGTCATTAAGTACAGGAACCTATGTTTAAACAAAATTAAGATTATGCACAAAATCATTGGCGCTCACCAGGGTTCTCCCTTGACTTTAACTGAGCAAGCATGTTTCTCTGCTCTCACATGAAGCCTACTAGCCTTCAATGAAAGGGCTGCAATGGAAATACAGCATGCTCACTTCTTACCTTCAGAAAGCATTTGTCTGACAATTCCCACTCTTCACCCCTTTTTCTTAATTTCTTCAGGATGCTTTTATCAAATGATTTTCTTTACTTAATTTTTTGTCACTATAGTATATGTTCATTCTGTCCTGTTGAGTCTGTTTCTAGACTTGCTGCCATAAATCCATATATTCATGGAAAGACATATAAGATTGGAAAATAACTCCTGCCCTCTCATATTAGATTCTACAGTCTAGCAGAGGCAACTCTTAATTTATATAGTGAGACCAGTAATGTTAAGAATAGTGCTTTATGCTTCACTTATTTTTTATTATTCTTATCATCATCATCATCATCATCATCAGACCAATCAAATGTGTACCTAGTTCACAGTTAGAGAAACTGAGACACATTAGGGGAGAATGATATGTCAATTAGTGTTTTAACTATCAAATTTAGGGATTGAAAATTTTTTACTTGGATTGTTTCTTGGAGTACTTTAGAGTAGCAAGAACTCATGATATGTTTAAGAGATTTTAATTCAACAAACTTTATTAAGCAACTATTGTATATAAGGCACTGAATAGACATTAGAAGACATACATATTTAAAAGAAATAGCCTTGAAAGACCTTAATATTTTGCACAAAGAAGTAAAATATAATGTTAAGGCACTGAGAGCGCTAATTTTTAATAGTCTTCTCATTTTCTTATAGCCAAGCACATCAATCTTATAATATATAATTCTTGAAGAGAAAAATCAAACAACTTATTTTCCAATAGGGATCTTCCTGAGGAGCATCTTATGTGTATCAAAAGGTCTTAATTGTGCTAGGAAACTGGTATTACTTTTAGTATCTACGTGGTTGAGATACTTGAAGGTACTTGAAAATGCATTTAATCTGTTTCCTGATGTACCAATAACTGAATCTGTTTAATATTGTAATGTTACATTTGCTCTGCACTGGCTCACTTCAAGTGGAATGTTTGGATAACTTGTTGCAACAAATAAGCAATTTCAGAAGCCCAGAACTGAGTTATTAGTCAAGGAGCTTGAAGAATAAGCCTTAGACCATTTTGAATCTTAACCAAAAACAAAAATCTAACTCAAGGTAATTATGAATCTCACCAGTATAATAATAAGTGTTTTTTTAATAAGTATATAGAAATGGGGGCAGATAGGTGGTGCAGTGGCTAGAACACCAGCCCTGAAGTTAGGAGGACCTGAGTTCAAATCTGGCCTAAGATACTTCACACTTCCTAGCTGTGTGACCCTGGGCAAGTCACTTAACCCCAATTGCCCTAGCCAAACAAAGAAATAATAATAAAAATAAGTATATGGAGATAAATGTTGACTATCACTGAGCTTCATGCTATATCTGTTTCTTTAATTGTTAGAATTTGGGAAGTCAACTTAATTCCATTTTCCATAATTCTCTGTCCCTAAGAATGACTTTTCACCATCGTAAGCACGTACTAAACTCCATTCAGAAACCTTCTTCTAACCCTAATGTACAATTTAGCATAAGTTCTTTAAAAAACTCTGGATTTAGTGTCCATTGGGACTTAGAGGCCTCAAGCTAATTATTTTAAGACATAAAGGCTCCCAAAAGAAATCGTATGTGTGAACTGCCTTATAGATGATTTCATTTACACATTTTTCTATATGCCTAAAAAATAAATGTAGGTCAAGTAGCTCAGAACAGATAATTGTACTCCATCATGGAATAGAACAGCCAGCACAGAAATGGTATTTGTGGTTCACGAAGGGCAGGTCTAAAAGTGTTTGTTTTTTGTTTTTCAATGTGTCATACACAAATAAAGTTCTCCTTCGTATCTCTTCTGTCATCTTAAACACCTTAAGGTATTTGGAAGGGGAGGAAGAAATAAAACAGATGAACCTGCTGAGATGTGGCCAATAACAGTACCTCATTCTGATTGATGTTTTTACAACCTTATCTCTTAGATAAAGACTCCTGTAAACAGAGGCTTACCTAAATGATGATTGCATTCAAAGAAGACTAGAGTGGCCTGTTCCTTGGGGTTGGCCCCTCAGTTCTTCCATGCCAAGTACACCCAGGCCAGCCAATTTATCACTCCATGATAGCACTTTCACCAGGATTGATCCCAGAAATAACCAGATTTTTAACACTCAACTTAATTTATATCATATCATCTTGGAAAGCACACTGGCAAAACCTCCAAGGATTCTGTCTTCAAAAGGTTTCAACTTGGCAACCTTTTTTAAAAAGGTGGTTCTTCTCACCTTTAGAATCACCTTGCTTTTGCTGATTGATAGATCTTTTACCAACAATTCCCTGAGAATTTCTTGTCTTATTCAAAACTGAGTCAGTTGAATATGTACTCACATTTTCCACATCTTGACTATTGTTTCAAAGCAAAATGAGATAATTCTGTATTATTTTCATTTTTTTCTTAAAAGCCAAAAGAACATAAAGTGATATTTTTATCACCTATTTCCTGACTTCCTAGTCTTTTTCCTGCCTCCTCCTCCCATTCGAAACTAGCATTTGCTTTCATAGGTCTTTTGAATTAGTGACTTCTGTTCTTGGTCTGTGTTGGCAAACTAAAGAGATTTTGCATCTAATGAAATGTTTATTCTGAGAAAGGAGAAATATTTATTGCACCATTTAGAGCAAGTTGGGAGCTGACATACCTGTGGCACCATGTCCCACTTAGGTTAGTGATAGATTTATAGCCCAGACTTGTATCAGCCATAATCCCTTTAGTCATCTGACTTTGCCAAAGATAAAAATTCCAATGATTTTTTATTTTCATCCGACTTGCATATGTCCAACAACCATAAATCTTTTTATGCCTTGAAAAGAGCTCCTAATTGAACTCTGGGTAACCTCAGAGAAGGTAGCCAAGGAATTACAAATGAGGATCCTTTTCAACTACATTTCAAAAATACCTTTTCACCTATGTTATTTTTTTAGGCAGCGTAATGGGAAATATTGGAAAAGTAATGAATCAATCAACATAATGCTTTTGTGATATGTACTAGAGGTGTGGCAAGAGTTAAACAGTCCCTCCCCTCAAGGAGTTTACATTTTAACAGGGGGAGGAAGGATTGTGTGATTTCCTCTGTGTGTGTGTGTGTGTGTGTGTGTGTACATATAACACGTCATAATATATACAAAGTAGTTTGGGAAGAAAGTATGCTAAAAGATAGAAGTAGTAGGGGAGGGAGGAGGAATCAGAGGAGTTCATATTCTTGAACTGTATCTTGAAAGAATTTAAGAATTTCAAGGGGTGAAGGTGAGGAAGATTTCATGTATGGTGGGCATTCACTGGAAAAACACAGAAATGGAAAATGGACCTTTGTGTATGTGGAATGACAGTACAGCTAGATTGCAGACTGCATGGCCATTCAGCCAGTCATCATACATTTTTAAAGGATTTACTTTGTGCCAGACACAGACATTTGCTGTACTAAGTTTGAAGAATCAAAAAAAAAGGCATGAAAGGAAGTGATGTGTCAAAATACAAGAGAGGAAAAAAAAATCGATCTGAATTTTTGGAAAGAGAAAATTTGAATTTGTCTTGGGTAGTATATGTGTCCCTTAAAAATGCAAATCTAGCCATTTCTACTATAGTCTTTTGACATTCAGGTAGTATTAATACAAGACAACAGGGACTAGCTGTACTTTGCTTTGATTACATCACCTGGCTCATATTCTTTACCAATCATACATTTCTTAAGTGATGATTTAAGTGATAACTATTACTATTCCCTGTGCACAAATCATCTGTGGTAATTTGTTGTAACTAACTTGTACCCACCTCAGTCTCTCTGTCACCCTATGGGTCATCCATAGTTTTGATTCTTTGGTATTCCATAAGTCACAAATATATAGTTACCAGAAGAATATCTCTATTTAAGGGAGGGGGAGAGGAATTTTATGTCAAGAAACAGCCAAGAATTGTTGAAAGTAATGCTGAGTTTTCCAGAAATAAGCAAGCCCACTCTTTACATGTTCCTCCTATTCGTTATCTATCTGTGTTGCCTTTGCAAGGTATATTTATCACTAGATTAGCCTAATGAAGTGTTAGGCCATTCCTTCTGGTCTCATTGAACAGAGCCGTGAAATTTGGGCACTTGATACAGGAAACTTAATGTCATATACAACAAGTAGAATCTGGAGGACTTTACCATCTATTGGGAATTCTTCTTAATTTGGATTCTGACATTCATAACCCTCGTAAATATATTTGGTGAGCATATCTTTTTCTTTTTTTAAGACTTGCTTGATATTTTTGATCAAAACTGTTTCTGTGGTTTCATCTTTCAGAGAATCTCATATCATCTTAGTCATGATGGTTATCTTTTAAAGCTCTTCCAAATCAGTGCTAACAAACAAACAAAGAGAGCAAGATCTTTTTTTTTTCTCTATACCTTTTGTTAATTGTGTGATAATGATCTGCTATTGAAATTGTTCTGCCTCTGTGAACATAAATAAATTACTTGACCTCTAATTTTTGAAGAAAATTCTCTAAAAACTAAAGAGATTTCCCAAACTGAAATAAAAGGTCCAGATCAAATGTAAAAAACATTTAGATAGTTTAGATAATTCCCAAGATTATGTGGAAATAAGAAAGTAAGCTTATGAAATCAGTAGTTACCGGTATCTTCTTGGTCATTTTTTTTGTGTAATAACTGTCTGAATTTTTCTAATTCTTTAGTATTTTTCTAAGAAGTTGAAAAATGAATCCTTCAGAATTTCTTCAGTAAATGAATTCTTCAACATTTCCAAAATTATGTTCAATAATCCAAAATTATTCTTTCTATCTAAATATACCTCATCCAAACAGACATTCTCCCCAGTGTTATCTTCTTAAATCATTTTTTCTACTTCTTCAAGTAGCAAATCAGGTGCTAAGTGTTTAATTCAACTCTGGTGATTCCCCATATATAGATAATAGAAATATAGGACGATCTGTTCCCTTTGCATCTATTTGCTTTCCTTCCTATTTAATTTCTGGCTAAGGTTTCTACAAGTTCACTGATCAATGTAAAAACTTAAAAACTTCATGATCTATCTCATCAGTGTATGGACTCCCTCTGCTAATACAGATCACACAATCTCTCTGTCTTAGTAGGAGGGCTTCTTGAATTAGCTGTAGTTTTAAAAACATGTATTACCTAATGGCCAATCTTTAGCTAATGAGCCCATGAACTTAACTATGTTGGCCCTCAAATAAGAAATATTAGGTTCATTACCAGTCATATATGCAAAACCGTTCAGGTTGGTACAACTTAAGAAGACAGTTATCCACTCAGTGGAGAGGGTGCTGGGCCTGGAGTCAAAAGACCTAAGTTCAAATTTGATCCCAGACACTTTACTAGCTGTGTGATCCTGGACAAGGCATTTAACCTCTATTTGCTTCAGTTCTATAAAATGGGAATAATAATACCATCTACTTTGCAGGATCATTTTGAGGATCAAATGAGATAGCAGTTATAAAGCTCTTAGCATATATCAAGTACTATCTAAATATTAGCTATCACTATTTTTTATTATTACTAGGCCTTTCTCTGCCAGTAAAGCATTTGAAAACCCAGGATTCACCTTCATCACCTTCATAAGTCACCAGGGGAGGGCTTTAGTAATAAATGTATATATAAAAATATATCTGTATGTATGTGTGTATGTGTATACAAGATGTATTTCGAGAATAGCATATATATGCATAAATTTCAATACCCAACCTCTAAGAATTTATACTTAAAAATATAGTTCTTCAGATTTTTCCATTTGGAAACACAAACCAAGCATAAAGGCTAACCTAGCCAACCAAGATATTATACACTTTTTTATTTGCAGATACCATGAGACAGAATACATCACATCCTGAATTAAATTGACCATAGTGTGAGAATTTTATAGTGCTCATTACTATTATGATGAGAATTGTGAATATATTATTATCTTATATGCATTTGCACATGGGATTAAATATATATACTTTACATGTAAACATGGGAAAACACATTTTAGTAGGGGACACTTGAATGGAAAAGTTATTTACAACTCTATCCTGGAGCACATACAGCAGTGATTAACAAGTATATAGCCAATCTACAACAAACAGATTAAAACTAAATAAACGATGTAAAAGTTTATTTTAAAACAATTACAACATGTTGTGTGCTTCTCCTGAGCTGTGTGTTTGAAAATGCATTCTTCATAAAAACCACATGCAAGGCTTTTTGATGGGGAAATAATCGACTCCCCAAAGCCACATGCCTGCACACATCTTTAGAAGTTAACCCAGACCCCACACAGATGTTCCAGTTTTTTTCAAAGATAGTTCTTTTACTCCTCTCCCTCCCCACCTACCCTGGGGGGAGAGTTTATTGTTGGCTTAGTAATTGAGAGACCCCATAGGGAGGTGAATTGTGCATTGGATTTAGAGTTAGGAAGACCAGGATTAGAATTCCTCTTCAGACACTGTGCCATCCTGAACAAGTCACACTACCACTCTGCCTCAGTTTTCTTATTTGTAAAATAGGGATAATAGCCTCTACCTTGTTGTGAGGATCAAGTGAGTTTTGTATCACAGCTCCCTGATTTAACAAAAATGCTAAATAAATCTTAGAGAATTGCTTAGGTTACTGAGCAGTAAAAGTGATAGCCAGTATTGGGGGCCAGGGGGGGGAGGGAGAACACTTTGAATTACATCTTCCTGATTTATGAGGCTCACTCACTCCATGATCCCACATTTCCTTACATTATTATTATTATTATTATTATTATTATTGTTGTTGTTGTTGTTATCTCATTATTCTCCAGTTTTCCAATGAATTTCATGTAGAAATGGTCCAGGGAACATGTCACTATCCTGCTAATGTATTTATACATTTAATGTTCAAGGGACTAAAGAAAGTAACTCCTTTTTGTAGTTAAATAAAAGTATTATTAAGTTATGATTGTTAATAATAACTAATCATTGTTATGGGGCTAAAATGGGAAACACTGACAAAATCCAATTCTACTGATAGGACTCTAACAGATTTTTTTAATATTTTTATTGAATAAGGTCACCTGTTCATAGGAAACAAAATTTAAAATTCATTTCCTGTCCAACTCCAAATCCAACAATTTAAAAATTACATCTTATTGGCACCAGCTGGATTTATACACCAGCACTTAGTAAGTACATCATGAAGTCTCTAGATTTTTTCTGCAGTCATCATCAATTCTCATCATTGTGAAATAGTAAATAATCACTCTTAGCTTATTTCTCTAGAATTCTCAATAGCCTGCTTCCATTTAAACAGACCTGTTTACCTAATAATAGTTTACAGGAATTTGTATAGTGCTCTAAGGCCCACAAAGATTATCCTCAAAATAGCCCTATAAGATGTTATGTTATGTCCATTTTTTAGATGGGGATGTCGAGAATCAGAAAAAATAAAGTGACTGGGTCAATATCACATATCACATATTCTATGAGTAGAAAGGGAAGTATTTGAATCCATGTATTCTGAGTCCCTGAGGCCAGACATCATGTCTCCTCTGTGTGAATTGTACCTCTGAGTACCTGAGTCACCTGTTCTTTTGAAGCTAGTTTGCCAAAAAGAAGATATGATCCCTTATGAATTGAAACTAAAAGAAATACTATTTAAGGAACCATTTATAGAGAAATCACAGGGAAAGAAAATGAATACAAGACTCTTATGACATGAAGGTACCTTAAATATCTTCAGAGCAATGATTGAGCTTTTGGACCCAAAGAATCAAATTATGGGGAAAGGAGGGGTAATCTGAATCCTTAACTTCTTCCATCTGTTTATTACCATTTGTGTGACCAGGTTACAGCTGAGCTCTGGATTTACTCTTTTCCTAATGTTTAGATTCACCTCCATAATTTTTGAACTCTTTCCCAGAATGAAAAATTTCTCTCATCTTCATCCAATAATTCCTAAACTTCAGCTTTTGCTACCTGTTTTCCAAGGGGCATAAACCTGTTCCCTCACATTTAATCATATATATATATATATTCCTTTGGCCTAAAATTCAGATTGCCTTTCCAAAAAGATAAAAAATGATATTTAAAAAATCTTTCTCAAAGAATCCTGTTCCTCCTACTTGTAATAGATACATAATAATTTACTCAAGTTTGAGGCCTGTGGACTCCATATTCCTGAAGTTGACTCCTTGTAGACTAATAAGCCTTTGAATAACATAATAGATTAGCTTGTATGTATCCCCTCACTATTCTGGGTCTCAGATTTCCTAATTTGTTGAATAGAGAGAATACTCAGAATTCTCACTTATCCTTTCAAGGAGTTATAAACTAATAGTAATAATAATTATTATTATATTTACATAAACCAGGAGGGAAATAAAAGCAAATTTGCTTATTTTATGATTAATAAAATGTTAAGGGATTCTTTTCTATAATATTTGCATGGGAGCACAATATTGTAGGCACCTGAATCTCAGATTGCATGGACTTGATTAGGAGAAAAAGTTTGGATCAAGTGATGTATCTTACTGGCATCATAGCTTTTGGGGATGGACAATTCATATTCATGAGTTTGGTCACATAGCCAGTATATAACAGGCTAGGCCTTTCTGACCCCTAGTCTAGCTCTCCACATTCTATTCCCACACTGCCTCTTATAAATTAGAAAAATCTCAGTTATTTGAGATACTTGGGAAATATATTGTGCTGAATAACTGGATAGCTAGATTTTTTTTTTTAAATTTAACCATTTTGGATGGAAATCTTCTCAGAATATATTACTACTTTCTTTCTTAAATAAGATGCACTGAATATAACCTTTTCTTATTGGCTTGGGATCATCATTATGAAATTGCTGTGATTACTGGTGCTATATAAAGTTCCTTAAAGATCGGAACTGGTCATTTTTTAAAAATCTTTCTAACTTATCTTGCATTCAGTCAGCATGCAATAAATGCTTGTTGGCTTTAATTAAGTTGTAATTCAATAAATCACTGGAGGCCTTTTGAGGAATATAGGGCTACAGGACATGATCCCAAACTGATATAACATGCTTCTTGTTTTTGTGTGTACTTTTCATAGTGGTACTATATTTTCCCTTGCTTTGACAACACAATGCTTAATACCCTATAAATGTTTAGAATTGTATGTAGAATAAGAGTAAGTAGCCTGTAAGGAAAGGCTTAGGGTCATTCCTATATTTTATGTCCAAATATGTGGATTTCTTGAAGTGTTTTGCCTGCTGAGAGGCTTTTCTTTGTTTATTTGGTTATTGTTAGCCATGTTCTTGGTAAATGAGCTTACCATGGAGCTGAATCCTAGAAAAGTGAACTGTTACTATAATGTGATAAATCAGTTGGGATATTAGTAAAGCACTTTGCACACTGTCAATATGTAGTGTTGTTCAGTCATTTTCTGTCATTCTGTTTGGGGCTCTCTTGGCAAAGACACTGAAGTGGTTTGCCATTTCTTTCTCCAGCTTGTTTGACAGATAAGGAGACTGAGGCAAACAGAGTTTAAGGTGATTTTCCCACAGTTCACACAGCTGGTAAGTGTCTGAAGTCAGATTTGAACTCAGGAAAATGAGTTGCTTCCTGTTGGAAGATGAGCCCCTAATCCTTGATCCTTTTCTCTGCAGCGCTGACTCTACAGAGCTGGAAACCTGCCTCTCAGAAAAAACTACCTTGTTCCCTGTTTGCTGCAGGAGCTCTTGCTTTCAAGCATCTTCTACTTCTTTAAAACTTTGCTTCATTCAGGACATCACTTCCCAAAGGTGGCAGTGTTAAGATAATTTTGTGAGCAACAAGGTTTAAGTCACCCTCACGTATGGACTTTTTTGCTGAGTTGATTTTCCTATAACTAACTGGTTGGTCCAGGTATCAGGGAAAGGTTAGTCACTCAGCATCGCCTCAGCATCATCTTGCAATTTAGAATGAATTTCCTTTTCTTTGTATTCTCAAACAACATGGAATGAATTAGGGCTAACAGAGTATTTCTGCCATCCTTTTAAGACAAAAGGATAACTTTTCAAATTTGGATAATAGGTTTTCTTTGTTTTTAACAGCTTTAAAAAACAAAACAAAAAAAAAAAAAAAAACCTGTGATTTTATATGACTGAAGAACTCCCAGGTTAGAAATTCCCTTCACTGATATACAACAGCAATCTAGCCTGGCACATTACACATTTAATAAATAACTGTCAATTGATTTGCTTCTAACTTAGTCTTACACACTTGCTTACCTAGTTGAGGTGACCAAGGAGGGCCAGTGAATTATAGTGCCAGACTTGATCAGAAAAACCCGAGTTCAAATTCTATCTTACTCACTAGCAGTGTGGTTCTGGGCAACTCATTTAACCTTTCTCAATCTGTCTCCTCATACATAAAATGGGATAATTTTAACACCTGCCTCACAGGGTTGTTGAAAGGATCAAAAGAGATAATACAAATATGGTGCTTTGCAAACCTTAAAGTGCTATATAAGTGCTAGTTATTGTGATCTTCATCATCATCATTATCATTATCTTCTTCTTTATTATTATTTTTACTTGGAAACACTGAGTTAAAAGCATCTAGGTGACATAGTGAGTAGAGTTCAGCATTTGGAGTCAGGACCTGAGTTCAAATTCAACCAACCTCAAACACTAGCTTGTGACTTGAGCAAGTCATTTACCCCTGTTTGCCTCAGTTTCCTCATCTGTAAAATGAGCTAGAGAAGGAAAGGGCAAAACACATCAGTATCATCCCTGAGAAAACTCCAAATGGGGTCATGAAGAGTCAGACATGACTGAAATAACTGAATAAAACCACTGAGAGACTAAAGAACTTGGTTGAGAGCTCACAGCTGCTCTGTTGCAAAAACAGGGCTTGAATTGGCATTGGTTTCCAAGGCCAATCCTGGATCCAGGTCTTCAATACCATTTCTTATCCATTAATATATGAATGCAAAGTAATGTAATGGGTAGAATTTTTTAATTGTCAACAAAAAGTCACAGGTGGCCAGTTTTTTAGATTCTAGAAACCATACCTCTTCCCAGGTTTATACATTTCCCTGTGTACTTTTAAAGCTGTGCATTTGAGACCCAGTTGGCAAAATAAATCTAACTCTATTGTGTGGACCCTTTCACATTAAAGATCAAATCTAATTTTCATGGCCTATGAGTAAGAGTTTGGATGCCCAAAGCAGTTGATTCCAGAACATGCCAGGAATGTCACAATAAGTTTGTATCCCTATCTACTCTGCTCAAAAGAATTCCAGCTGAGACGGAGACCAGGAGTAGCCAAAGTGGAACTTTTGACTGCATTTGTTTCCCTGTGACAAGAAAAAAAACATGAGAGGAAACACCAGACACTTTGGGCTCTTTAATCAAATATTTTTTGGCTCCAATTTAAAACAAAAGGGCTGTAGGAGCTCAAAGAGCTTAAAGACTTTAAGTCATTAATTGTTTACATGACATTTCATGATGGGAGCTTTTCACTTTCCCAGCCTGACTTGACTATTAACTTTCACCTCACCTTTTTTGCACCAAAAAAAAAAGAGTTTTTATTTTTTGTATTTAGTGAGTTGAGAGCACCTTCCAGGAAAGTGAAATAAGACTTTTCATTCAAAAGACATTTACTTCACTGTCTCAGATAAACAAGAATCTGCAAATTCCATTTTAGAACTTTGATCTCGTTAGCTACTCTTGAAGCATTTGTACAATATCATCAATAAACTGGTGGGAAATACTGCTGTTTCATAAGTACACTTGCTCTGTTGTTTTCTGCATTCCTCCTATTGCTAGGACTCAGTTTCTTTTCAAACATCACTGATAGTTTGCTTTCTTTTTTTTTTAATCAATAAAGAAGATTGAATATGTCTCCTTGGTCTTTTCAGTCTTACCAGTGCTACAAGATTAAAACAAGCAGGCATTCAGAAGAGTAAATTCACTCTTCTCTTTGAATTCTTTCTGGAGACTTGCTTTCTCATCTCTCTAACTCCATACCTATTTAAGCTTTGTCTGAAATTAGGGTGTAGAGGGAGAATAAGAGAGAGAGAGGGAGAGAAAGAGAGACAGACAGACAGACAAACAGATATGAGTGGGGGAGGGAGGGAGAGACAGTGAACTATAAAACATGTGCCTTTTTGTATTCTCCACAAACTAGGCACTTGCTCCTAGCTTAGAAAAAAAAAGTTGACTATATAGAACTACTCATTACAAGTGACCTTTCGAGAATTAGGTGTGCGGCTGGAAAGTTATGGATAGTATCCTCTGATTCTTGGGAACTTAGAGCAAGCTCAGAAATGCCTCAGCCTGGTAGTCAGAAGATTTCAGTTCTCAAGCTGCCTTTGCCACTGGGACACGTTGGGAAATTGTAGGAGTAGAAAGTTGTTTTAAAAAGCCTATTGCCACACTTTGCCACCTGGTTAAGCATTTAATTCCCTTAACCTCTCTGGGCTTCCATTTTCACATCTATAATGTCAGAGGGTTAGATGAGATAATGTTTCAATTCAAAAATCCCATTATCTCTCTCTTCACCAATAGAGTGGCCGCTTAGTGTAGCCTATATCCAACTGGCCTTAAAGCCAGAAAGAACTGGGTTCAAATCCCCTTCCTCTTCCACTTAAAGGGAATATTAGCTAGAGCAATTCATATCATCTCTCAGGGCCTTAGCAACTCTCAGGCTAGACAAATTGCAAAGAAACTGATGACTTGCATTTTTGCAAAGGGAGTTTCCTGACCCAGGAGTTCCCAGAACCAAAGAAATCATAGGTCCAATGTCTATCCTTATCACTAATGGTAGAGTCATTTTTGTTTTTAAGTTGAAATACTCACAGTCAGTGCAGAGTTTTTTAGTATGTGATTTCTGTTTTGCCTCACAAGTGATGCAAGCTCTTTAATGTTTTAAAAATAAAAGGGTGGGGTAGCATGTTTACTGATTATCCAGCTTTGGAGGGGGTTTGAGTGGGACTAGATGTGTTTCCACTGAACAGCCATTTCATGTCCTGCAGCTTATGACACTGTAGTTCACAGAGAGTGCATCATGTACTTGCTTTCTGAATTGTGGCGATGTGTGTTTTTGTTTTATTAAATCTTTTAAAATACTAGGCTTGTTGTTTACGATCCCCATATATTCTTTGTTCTTTTTGGTGACTGGCTGGAACACATTTTCCCCCTTTGTTTAAAAATATTAGTGCCTTAGTAGGGAACATGATGGTCTCCAGAATGGCTGCATTATAAACTGATGGACTCTTCAGAGATTATATTAGGCCTATTGGACATAAGGATCTGAGACCATGTCTCAAAAATGAAAAAAATAGATTAATCGTTTTTAAGAGGCTTTGTGCCTATGTATCTTTGGTACATACTGGAGTTTTCACAATTAAAGAATGTCATTAGTGGAAGGGACCTTAATGACTGTTTAGTAGCATCCCGAAAAGAATTTCCAGGAGAACCTATATGACAAGTAGCCATCGAGGCTCTACTTTAAAGATCTCTAGAGATAGAGACCCCACTACCTCCCACGTCAGATACTTTGGGATGGCTCTCATCATTAGGAAAATTCCTTATATTCAGGAAATTCAAAAATCATTTATGTCCTGATTGCATAACTCTTTTTGAGCACCAAGTATCAAGCACCAGTTATTTTAATAACATTCAACTGAATGAGACAAGGCATTTAGGCTACCTATTTGTAGGTGCTAACAGATTTTTCTTAGGCTTCCATCCTTTTTGTGGCATTAGTTTAAGTCTCTCACTGACTTCCAAAGAAGTGCATTACATGGACAGACCTACAAAATGTAAACAAAATTCTAGGTTCCAGTAGAAGGCCTGAACCGTACTTCTTTTTTATTTAGAAATACACACAGTGAGGCTGCTATCCTAAAACTTATGGTTTTACAGAATTTTAAAAGGTGCCATAGTAAGAACAGTTCCATTGTAGTTCTGCCCCATATGAGTTGAAAGAACCTTTAAAAGTCTTAATTTGCCTTCAAGAAAACTTGGCCATCCTAATGATGTGAGTCTCAAATAAACTGTTACATGACATCCTATTGAACTTGGTCCCATACATACAGTATCTAACAGCTCATCCTGTACTGTTATTTTTGGCAAGTTCACTATAGCATATAATAAATCATAGAATGAAAAAGCTTTTTGGCCAAACAATGTTCAGCCTGCTGTTAACGTAGATGACAGAAAGCGGTTCTGTTTTTAGACATCCTTTTACTAACCCAACATTCATAATTTATGATTTCACTGTAAAATTCCTGCAACACTACACCAAAAGTAGTGTTGCCCTTTAATTAAGTGCTCTCTGTAGGAAAAACGTGAAACTGATGTGCAAAACATATCTGTGTATACAGTGATTGATCTTTATGAACCCAGCCTAAAGATCTGAACTTCCTGATGAGTAGAAGAGTCTCTGGGGCTATTTCCTACATTGGCCTGGTAGAGATCAGTCCATGTTAACAATATTGGAGGATTCCTAAGACAGTTTTTGGAAACATTGAGAGTGGAAAGTTCCTTTGAAAAAGTCTGTCTCTATATCTAACCACAGGTTGTTTGGACTAAGTTCTCATTTTCTCGATTAGAACAAATTAGCAAATTTCATTTTGATCGTTAATTTATAGATGCGGAGGATCTTAGAAGTCATCTAGTCTAAGCCCATTTTACAGATAGAGAAACTGATATCTAGAGGGAATGAAATGCCTTATCCAAAGTCACCCATGTAGCATCATGGGTGTTTTCTCCCCCCAGTTTTCTCCAACTCCAAATCCAGTGACTCTCTGCCTCATTCCCAGAAAGCATTGTTGGAGGGTGGCACTCTAATATCACTTAAACATGTTGGAGTCTGGAAGAATTGAATAGGAACCATTATCCATATGGAAGAATAAAGGCATCAGAGGACTAAGAATATTTCTACAACTTTTTTTTATTGTTTAAGAAATATTTCAAAGTTCTTTTTTGCCTTGATGGAAAAAAGAGTAAAATCAAATACTTTTTTTAAAAATTTGTTTCAGAAAACAAAAATTCTAAGCTTGCCTACATCATCTTCTTGCCATACAGATTAGTCATTTGAAGCTAGTAAGCCACTTGCAGGCAGAGGCTGTTTCCAGCTTCTTTGTATATTCCTAGCACCAGCCACACTGTCTTGAATTTAACATATGCTTAATAAATGCTTACTGGATAGTTTTGCAAGGGTAAATGTTGAAAACTATCTTTGTGTGTATTTTGAAAATAAAAAGCTATTATTAAAATTTTTTAATAAATAAATGCTTGTTGCATTGAATAAACTCTGGATATTGGTTTCCATCTCTTAAATGTGTACCTCATTCATACCTAACTTTCTGAAGTACAGTTACGAACAAGTGATAGCATACATTAAACATTTTAGCTTTCTAAGGAAAAAAGGTAAAAATTCTAAATAAATCTAAAACATTGATAATTTATGATCACATTAATAATTAGAATGGCTAGCACATATAATGGCTTTAAGGTTTTAAATAGCTAATATAATTTAATTATTTAATTTTTAAAATGTAATAAAATTCATAGAATGTAAGTAGCTCATATAATAGTTTTATGGTTTGCAAAGCACTTTCCAAAGCTCATTTTATCCTCACAAACACCTTGGGAAGCTTGTGTTATTATACCCATTTCACAAATATGGGAACAGATAGCCAGAGCTTATATGACTAATAAAGTGTTTAAGACCAGATTTTAATAGATCACATGTCGTGTCCATGGGCAGCTGAGCAGCTCAGCAGGTAGAGCACGGGGCTTGGACTCAGGAAGACTCATTTTCATGAGTTCAAATCTGGCCTTAAACACTTAGCAGCTGGGTGACCCCAGTCATGGAACCACTGTTTGCCTCATTTTCCTATTTTGTCAGAGGAAGTGGAAAAGGAAATGGCAAAGCTCTCCAGTGTCCCTGCTGAGAAAGCGCCAAGAGTCCACAAAGAGCTGTGCACAACTGAAATAACTCAACATTTTATCCACTGTGCCACCTGGTTTTGTGGAAGTTCACTAATTCTAAATCGAAATAGCATTTCTAAGAACAAACAAAATACTGTGGCACCCAAAGGTATTCTGTTTAGGAAGTTTTAAATTGCTACATAATCATGGGTAAATCAGTAATCCTTACTGGTTCTTTGCATGAAAACAGACTAGGGTGGACCTTGGAGGTCCAGCTTTCATTAATCTATGATTAATTTCCTTTCTCCAGGTAGTATAACTCTTTAAAATTCATGTGTTTTTTCTCTTTCCTGCCCTTCTTCTTTCTTCATCTTTTTTTTCTTTCGTCTCTTTCTCCTCCTTCCTGCTCTCTCTTCCTTTCTCTCTCTCTCTCTCTTCCTTTCTCTCTCTCTCTCCCCCATCTCTTTCTCTGTCTTTCTCTCTCTCTCCCTCTTTCTCTATCTCTCTGTCTCTGTGTCTCTTTTTCCCTCCCTCCCCCTTCTTTTTCTATCTCTGTCTCTCTCTGTGTCTGTGTGTGTGTCTCTCTGTCTCTCCCTCTTTCTCTGTTTGTCTGTCTGTCTCTGTGTCTGTGTGTGTGTCTCTGTCTCTCTCACTCTTTCTCTCTGTCTGTCTCTGTCTGTCTCTGTGTCTGTATGTGTCTCTCTTTCTCTGTCTCTCCTTCTTTCTCTGTGTCTCTCTATCTGTCTCTTTGTCTGTCTGTCTCTCTCTCTCTCTCTCTCTCTCTCTCTCTCTCTCTCTCTCTATTTCTTTCACAGATTTGGTCCTGGATTGGTGATCTATTGGTACGGATTCATTAAGGAGCTGGATTGTAACCGAGAAAGAGGCATCTTACTCAAAGACTGCTTCCCCACTGACCTTGTCACCTTAGGCCAGAGCATAGCTCAGCCTTGACCATCCTGGAAATGACTCGAGGAGGAAGAGGTGAATCCGGAAGCAATTTGACTTTCCCGCAGTATAAACTGCTGGCAACATCTGCCCTGAACTTCAGCTGAACTCTTGCCGCCCGTGGTCACACCAGTACCTCTTCAGACAAATATCAAGAGTTTCTGTTTTGTTTCATCCCTTGTTGATGTGAGCAGCCAAGAACTACAGACATAACCCACTCATTATCAGCATTTCTGTCTCTGTCAAACAGTTGGTTTATAGATAGTCATAATCTTTCTTCCTTCCGGATGGTTTCTCCTTGCCTGTAGAACAAAAGAAAAAATGTGGAGGCTGAAAGGTGTGATTTTCAATTCTCCTCCTGGTTGCAGAATCACCCCCATTATTATATTTTTTTCAAAGCTTCTATTCATTTTTTCTCCCTTCTCCTTTTCTCTTCCCATATACATATAGATAACCAGTATTTTATTAATGTAATGAATAGATCTAGTTCAAAAGAGAACCTATTCCCCCTCCCCCACCCAAAAAGCTAAGAAATGATGTATGAAAATATGATTTCACTGTTGACTAGAATGGTCCATTGTCATCAGGTGGCACAGGGCATAAGGCGGGAGCTGTGTTTAGGGGCCACATTGTCCACTCTGAACAGAGTTTCCTGGCTCGGGTGGCACTCAGCCAAGCTGTAAGCAACATTTTATGTGAATTTCCTCTTTTTTACAAGAACATCTGAACATCAAACGTGTTTATGGTGATCAATTTAAAATATATTTTTCAGCACCACAATTGCAGTGCTTCTACACTATACTGATATTAGGGATTGACTTTTGAAGGGAGGCAACTTAGATCCAATTAGAGGATCTATCAATAGACTATCTCAATATATCTTGAGACAAAACAGGTATGTTGTCCAATGCTTATGGGAATTAATAAATAAAAACCAAGTCCTCCCTTCTATTTTCTACTTGTCTCTGATTAAACAAATCATCCTAATAAGCATTAACAGTCTATTTGTAGTTAAATATAAATTGTTTAAAATCTCGTCTCGATTGTACTACAGAAGTTCTTTTTTTAAGAATTGGACATTTTGAGACGAGGAAGAAATGAAAAGATGATCACACAGGGAAAAACCCACAACAAAAAAATCATTACATATTTGAATAGTTTTTAGTGATCATCATTTTAAAAGAAGAGAGGACCAAAGGCTCTTCAACCACTGTTTTCCTCTTTTAATTAGATAACTTGTAGAGCAGGTTTCATTCTACAAGCAAAGTACCAAAAGATGAATTATAACCCTCTCATTTAAAAAACCTAAAACCAGCCAGTTACACCCTTAGACTCTGTGAGTACAGTCAAGGTGTATCAGTTCCCTTGATGACAGATTAATTTCTAAGCAGAGCTGTTCTTATAAATATGTCGCTTTGAAAATATTAATTAAAATGTTACTTTTGCAGATGCCTGGAACTCATTTTCATTCCTTACCTTTGTCAAAGATTAATTCTGGTTTTACTTTTTAACCTTGTGGCAAAAATCTTCATACTACTGGGAACAGTATTGAGATAAAAGAAAGGATGGAAGACAACGACAATAAGATGAGATAAGTTTTCAAAAAAGAAAATTGCTAAATTTCAGAAATTTCAAACTTCTTTATTGCAGAGGTTCTTAATCTGGAAGCTATTGATTTGCATTTTTTTTTTAACATTTCCACTTAAATGGTTTTCTTGTCATCCTATGTACATTATTTTATTCATTTAAAAGCATTACTCTGAAAAGGTATTCATAGACTTCACTAAACTGCCCAAGAGATTCATGACCCCAAAATATTCAGGACCCTAAATATATAATGTTTTAAGCCTCACCAGCTCAAAAAAGAAGAAGAATATACATGAGCTTCATTCACTAGAGCAGAATTTTTTTCTTTCAGAATAAGTTAAATTTGTCTGAACAGATGCTGATAATCTTGTTAGTCCTAGTCAAAGATTTTTTTATTTTATTTTAGATTAAACAAATTTATGACAAAGGTACACAAATAAATAAGACTGGCCTTACATTTTGTATTTTTTCTACCTGATGCTCTGATGTTAACAGGTTGTATATTGATATTGATGTTCTCAATCAAAGTCTCACTCTCCTCTGGATGAGGGAACTTTTAAAATTTTGTACATTTGCCACAGAAAGAAAACTGGTAAAAATTGTACTTCTTGTAATGATTTCGCTGGTAATTTTTACTGATCATTTTCCTTGTGGGGGAAAAAAATAATTGCAATTGTTTAACCTGCTATTTTTTTATACACTGAGGCATTTGGGGTTAAATGACTTGCCCAGGGTCACACAGCTAGGAAGTGTTAAATGTGTGAGACCATATTATTACCTGCTATTTTTTAAGGGCTTAGAAAGGACAAAATGAGTGAGGAGTGCTAACATATGCTTGTAATCTATCTATGCCACGGAGGAAGAAGAGGCTAGCTGATCATGTGAGGTCAATTCCAGTGTCCAAACTTATTCGTACAGGAAAATATGGAGACCTGAAGAAAGGGGAGACAGAGAGAGAGAGAGGAGGGAGAAAGGGAGGAAGAGAAAAAGAAAAAGGAACGAAGGAAAAAAAGAGAAAGGAAGGAAAAAAAGAAAGGAGAGATGGAAATGCCTCTCTCCAAATAAATGAAAACTTAATTGTTATTTCTTTTTTTTAAATGCTGCAAAATACTCACTTGTGCATTTTTCTCAGTTTATCGAATGTAAACATCAACTTCGAATAAAAGCAATGACTGCAGGGTTTGGGTTTTTTTTTTTGTTTTTTTTTTTTTATATATAATCCTGTAGTCATTAGAACCTTAACATTACAGCCAAATCCTGTTTTATGGAGTATTCTGCAGAATGTGCTAATGAATTATACCAACCCAGAAAACAGAAGTGCACATAAAACTGAATGATGTTCTCCCTGCCATATATAGACTTGCCAAGCATCTGCTCTCACAAACACCATGATAATGCTTTGAAACCTTGAAAATGTTCACATCGTGTAGCCTAAGCATGGAGCCAGACCCTCAATCCAATCCATATGATATTTAGACTTGATGGAAAAAATCTGCCCCCCCAAAACTGAGACTGGAGAAATTTTGGAAATCGGGATGATTGTTGCCTTCCAGTGAGAAGGCAATATGTATTTCTATAAACTATAAAGAGTACATGGTCCAAAGTAGGCCAAAAAAAAAAAAAAAAAGGAGGGGGAGTAAAATCAGATGGTTCTTTAAGAGGCAAATATTTTCTTTCAAAATTCTAGAGACTTTTGAATGATACTATAAGGCTTGAGTCAGCCCTGGAGAATGAAGTCAATTATTCCTTTAGGGTCTAATAAGAAATAGAGTTCTGTTAACTCTTTCACACCATTAGGATACAATTTAGTACCCTAGATAAAATTTATCAGATGTTCCCTAGGAGACCCACATGTCTTAACATAGAACCCACAAGTGAACAGCTGATTCAGATCCTGCTCACCAATCAGTCAGGAAACATGTAGTAAGCACTTACTGTGTACCAATCAGTGTGTCCAACAGGAAAGCAGGCACATTGTTTCCTTTCAAAAATGAACAAAGAGCCATATTCTCCTATCTTGTTTAACTTGCCTCTTCTGCGGATACCATTGTTTGAATTCAGGTAACATTCTTCCAACTTGAAAATGCCATTTCAAATATATTTCCATATTTTCTTGCCCCACCCTTTTTGAACTTCGTATTATTCCATGTTTTCCATCAGTATCCTTTGGCCAGGTTTTCTTCCCACATGCACATTAATTACACTGTTTCTCTCTACTTAGCTAATTTTCTCTCTAGAAAATGATCTTTGGGTAAAAACACATACATTTCCTATGCCACACACATATATATATATATATATATATATATATATATATGTAAAATAACAGATGATCTTTGGACAGGAAGGCAATTTCTGAGACCTCTAGTTAACTCTCTAAGACTCCAGATTGTGGAGGGGGTGCTAACATGCAATACTGAAGATTTCCTCATCATAGAGTTCCTAACACCAGTGAAATCATTGGCACATGAAGTGAAGTAGCTTTACCAAGATCACAAAGCCACTATATGCCAGAGGCAGAATTTGAATTCAGATCTTCCTGATTTTAAGCTCTCTATCCTCTACACCATGTTCCATTAATAAAATTTCTAACCCAAATAAGATTGTAAATTGCCTAAGAAATGAGATTGATACCTAGGTGGCTAGGGGATCCAGTTGCTCAATTGCACTCATTAATGATAATAAATTTTCTGAATTAATTTTAAGATCATTTTGGTTTAATTATCTAGATAGGCAATAAACATTTATTAAATGCCTACTGTGTGCTAGGCGCTATGCCAAATTTTAGGGATACAAAAAGAAGCAAAAGACATCCTCTATCTTCAAGAAGTTTACAATCTAATAGGAAGACAAATGATCATTTGCAAATTGATATTCCCTCCTCCATCAAAAAAAAAAAAAAATTAAAACTGTGTCAGGATACAATGAGTCAGAGGACCCGAGTTCAAAATTCTGCCTCTGAAGCTATGTATGTGACCTTAGATAAGTCTTTGAAACTTGCTGAGCCTCCATTTCTTCATCTATAAAATCAGAAAAATTAAACTCTGGCCTTCAAGTTTCCTCCTAGCCTCAGATCTGTGGTCCTATACAACTGTCCATTAACATTCTTTGATAGGTTTGTTAGAGCTTCAGTTCAAATCATATTTCCCTACAAAGGGAATCAAGAGGCTGACAATAGGAGTTTGGCAGCAACTTTCCCCTTTGTAGAGGATCTGTCTATCTGGACGATCTGTATAAAGTAAACCCTGCTTGGGTTCGGGAAAGGTCACATGTTACACAAAGTTTGGATACTCTCAACATGTTACTCAAAACTAAACCTCCTATGCATAGTAAACATTATTTGAACCTGTATTTTTAAGAACATACCAGGATCCCAAAGATTAAATAAGGAAGATGTAATTATGAACTAAATAATAAACAGACCAGCTTGGGCTCCCCTTGTGTTTTTTACTTTCCTGCTATTGTTTCATATACAACTGCTAGACAATGAGCTGCTTAGGTCAGGCACTATAAATTATAGTTTTAGTACAATAGTAATCCCCTAAAATTATTTAAGAGCTTGATCAAAGCACTTCAAAAAATCTATTTAAACTTTTCCACAGGGAAGAGGGAAGGGGGGAGGGGAGAAGATCTCCTTCCGATGGTTTGTTCCATTTAGCATGAAAAGCTTTGGTTTTGATGTGTTAGCTGTACCCTGAGGAATTCCAAGTAATCTATTAAATACACCATTTTTCAGGATAACCTACTGCTTTGTACCACATCATAATGTCAGGTTAAATAAATCCAACTTTTTATGTAATTGTTTAGTCAATCTATTAAATAATATTTGGGGAAAAAAGCAGCAGACATAAAAAGTTTCTTTATAGTATTAGGAAGAGGTAATGAGGAACATTTTAAAACAATCTCATAGGATTCTAAACATTTATTTGTGATTCTCAAAATATCATTAGCTACCCATGTCTTATACTAAAATAGATACTAGTGGGATTATTTTTAATTGCTGTTTCATTTTTCTTGGTCTGACCTCAGTTTCCTCTTTTGTAAAAGGAAAAACCCTATCCCCACTAGATTCTATGATCCTAGAGAGCCATATGACATATCTAGAAGTGAAGGGACTTGCTCAGGATCACACAGCTCATATGTGTCACCAGCAAAATTTGAAAACACTTTGCTTGACTCCAAGGTCAACTGTCTATCCATTCACTGTAGCATACTGTCTCACTGTCAGTATGCAGCAATTGAATTATAATCAAGTATTATAGAGAATATAATTCAAATTTTTCCAAAATGTTTTCCCAAAAAAATGGTTTGCCTTTTCCTTTTCCAGCTCATTTTATAGATCAGGAAACTGAGGCAAAGCAGGTTAAGTGACTTGCCCAGAGTCACATAGTCTGAAGTCAGATTTGAAGATGGGTCTTCCTGACCCCAGGCTCTTGTCCTATAGAGATCCTACTGGGCTGCAAAAAAAAATGGCCTTGCCTCCCAAGGGAAAGGATAACATTACTATGCCAATGTAATATTTTTTTTTTGTTTACATAAAGGGCACTTTGAGTTGCTAACATGAGATGAAATAAAGTCAATTAAGTGATAATTCAAGTTCTGGGTTTAATTGAGGGATGAATATGAAGCCAATGACCATTAACCTAAACCACTCATGAATTCCCTGGAAGCCTCTTTGAATAGCAGTATTTGTTATAACCAACATTTTTTTTTTTTACCAAAAAACCCTTTGTAATTTTTATATGCACTAGAAACAGATGAATTGTATAATAACAATTTAGTTTGTTATAGCAACAGATTTTATATATTCCTTCAGTTTTACTTGGAACACCTTTCAGACCAAATATATGATGTCTATAACCAAGAATACTTGATTGATTCTATAAAGGGGAGCAATTTTCAAGGACTCAGAAGACAAGTACTACTCTTTTAAATGACCTTACAAATTATCAGATCCAGTAAACTAATTTCCCTAGCCGAAAGATGGGTATGTGCTTACTAGAAGCAAAGATAAAAAGCATTTGTCTATTCAAAGTTATTCTTTAATTCAGAAACCTTTCTTAATACTTTTGATCTAATAAAGGCTTGATTGACATTTGCTTTGAAATGAGTATTTAATAAATGCAAAAAAAATACATAATAGTATTATATTCAATAAATCAACTAACATTTGGTAAGTAACTCCTATATCTAAGGCATTATGTTAGACCCTGAAGATTCAAAGAATAAAAAAGTACACAACCCCTGTCTTCAAAGACATTGAATTTCTACTAAGAAAACAATACTCAGATGAGTCGATAGAAATTATACACAAAGTCATTTCGGAAGAAAATAAATGTTAGTAATGGGGAAATAAGGAAAGATGAGTATTTGAGCTGTGCTCTAAAGAAAACTAGGGATATATAGGCATCTTAAAATGAGCATGGATCATTTGTCCTTGCATCACACATGTATAAATGAAACTAGAGATGCAGGAAAATTTGGGCAAGTCATTTCTTTTCTGGGCCTCGGTTCTCTCAGCATAAAATGAGAAAATTATAATATAAATGCTTACTATGAATCATTCTACTTCAAAGAATCTGACTTTATATTTTTCCCTTTTATCTGTTTGCCTTTTCTTTCTCGTGGGCTTTTCCCCTTTCAGTCTAATTTTTTTTTTATGTAACATGACAAATATGAAAATATGTTTAATAGGACTGTTTTTATTGAATCTATATGAGATTGTCTAAGGAAGGGGACAGTAAAGGAGGGAAAGAGAAAAATTTGGAAAACAAATTCTTACAAAAATGAATGCTGGAAACTGTGTATTTGGAAAAATAAAATACTATTGAGGGGAAAAAAAATCTGACTATATTTTAAGGGGATACTTCCCTTGTAAATGAACTTTTATTTTCTCATTTCAGAAGCAGTCTTTTCTACTGACAATTCTCTCCCAAACTCAAACAAATTGTCCAATAGGTTTTCAATTCTACAAATTTTGGCAATAAATAGTATACTCAGCAGACAACAAACTACAAGTAATAACTCCCAACTATGTAATATTCTAAAGTTTTCAAAGAACTTATCTCAACCTACAAGGAAGCAAGAATGGACACTCGTGAATATTATTTCTCCAATATAAATACTTTCTTGAAATGGAAATTTATTGTTATATATTTTGAATCCTCCCTGATATTCTACTGGGTACATGACAATATTTTGTTTTGTTTTGTTTTGTTTTTATTTTCCTTTTCTGTCTTTCTTTTTTCCTATTTTGTTTTTTCTTTTGTATTTGATTCAGTAAATAAAAATTTTTTTAAAAAAAGAACTTGTTTCAGAACTACCTTCTGCAATAGGTTGCACACATATCAACTATTTGGAAATAAAGATTGAGAGTGGTTAAGATGGTGGCTCTGACAGGATTCAAACTCAGGTTTCCTGACTTCAAGGCCAATGCTCTAACTAATCCTTGCCTCCAACAAACAGAACTTTGAGGCTACACTTTCCAGCAAATGGGTTGATTAAAAGAGAGGGTGTGAACAGAGAAGTTGCAAATGCAGCTTCAGTATCTAAAAAAGATGCTTTATTTGGTCATTTGCCAAAGGATCCAGCTTCTGAGATGACACTTTTCATGAACTATATGCCCATTTTCTTCAAAGTCATTAACTCAGAATATATGACTATTTGAAAATGCCAAAGGCAATTGACATATTTCACCATAGTTAGGAGAGAATCATTCAACTGGAGATATAAAAAAACTGGAAGTTCCACATTTCTTATTTGCCCTGAAGGTTTCCCAGGATTGTTTATGAAAGGCCCCACAGATAAAGTAGGTATCCACTTAGAATTCAAGGAACACTGAAAGATATGGGAATTTTATATGGGAAAGTTATAGAACATTACGTTCTCTTTCCTCTTCTTTCCCTCTGAAAATATGTATTGAATACATACCACATTCATATTATAATGATAATGATGGAATTTTTAATCTAGTTAGGAAAACAATATAGAAGGAAGACCTGGACTTGTAATGTCATTACTTTAGGGAACTCCCAGACGAGGAAATTCCTTTTACCAGCATCAGCCAACACTCTCAAAAATATAATCTAGTATTTCCTTGAACCCTTGGTTATTAAATAACTAATCCAGTATCACAAATCAGCATTTGTCATATTTGAAACCAGCTCTTCCTCACCCCAAGCCCAGCTCTTTATCTACCATGACACTGTCTCTTAAAAAAAAAAAAAATATATATATATATATATATTCATGCTTAATTGTAACCTACTTCAGGGAGGTGGGAAGGAGGAAAGGGAGGAAAAATTAAAATAAAAAGTGAACAGCAGAGAACAAAAGAAGGGAAAGAAAAGATAAGCAGTCATGAATATAATCTCTTCTATTATTATAGATGTTTTTTGAAATGGAAATTTATTATAACATATTTTGAATCTTCCCTGATGTTCTACTGGGTACATGGCAATGTTTGGTTTTGTTTATTTTCCTTTTATGTCTTTCTTTTTCTATTTTTCTATTTAATTTAAAATAAATGAATATATTTTAATACATAAAAAGTTAAAACAACAATTCAACTCAGAAGAGCTTTTCACAGCTTGATTTAATGTAGCATAATAGAATAAAATGAAAAATAAATAGAATAAAAATAGAAAAATGTAGCAAAATTCAATAAAAATAAAATAGAAGAGGTTATTAAAAGCAACAAAAGTATGTAAACTAAAAAGAAGATTAGGGTGGGAGGGACAGTTCCCAAGTGTTTTGTCTACACAGGTTCTCTCACTAAATAAACTCATGTATTCACATTTTTGTTTTAACAATAATGTATAAAGACCTTTCACTTTATGGAAAATTCCTCTTTGGAGAAGATATAAGATACACATGAAAAAATAAGAATTTCTTTTAATAGATGTTTATCTTACATGGATAGTTTTCATAGAACAGATTTTTTTTACATAATAAGAAATAAGCATTTAATATATAATTTGTCTTGTTAACACATAAATATCTTTGTAATACTGATTAGGATCTGCTTTTTATGTGATACTACTTTCTAGTTTAGGTGGATTAAAGTTATATTCTCATTTTTGAGACTATATCAATTTTTGTTAGCAATTAATTTTTAGTTCTATTCCCAAAATATTTGTTAAGCATTATGTTGTTATTCTAAATGGCTATATAACTAGAAATGTTAGCTTTATCTATAAGGAAAGAAAAAGATATAGAAGGAATTCGAATATGCAATAAGAAAACAAAACTATTATTCTTTGCAGATGTTGGTATACTTGGAAAATCAACTTGAAATAAATCACAACTTGATCAAAATTGCAAGATATAAATTAAATCCATACAAGTCACCAGTATATATATATTGCCAACAAAATCCCAGCAGCAAGAGATAGAAAGAGAAATTCCATTTAAAATAACTGCAATCAATACAAAATATCTGGGAATCTACCTTCCAACATAAACTACATAGAACTATATGAGTACAATTTCAAAACATTTCACAAAAATAAAGTCAGACCTACATGAACTAATGCTAAGTGAAGTAACTAGAAGAATCAAGAGAATATTATACTCAACAAGATTATATGATGATCAACTGTGATGGACTTCACTGTTTTCAACAATGAGGTGATTGGAATTGATTCAATAGGTTTGTGATGGAAAGAACCATCTGCATCCTGAGAAAGGACTATGGAGACTAAATGTAGATCACAGCATAATATTTTCACCTTTTTGTTGTTTGTTTGTTTCTTTTTTCTTTCTTTCTAATTGTCCCCCTTTTGATCTAATTTTTCTTGTGCAGCATAAAGGTAAAAGTATGTGTAAAAGAATTACACTTGTTTAAACTATACTGGATTTCTTGCCATCTAGGAGAAGGGATCAGAGGAGAAAGGGAGAAAAATTTGGAACATAAGGTTTTGCAAGGGCTAATGTTGAAAATTATGTTTGCATGTATTTTGAAAACAAATAAAGTTAGATCAAAACAACTGTAAAAATAGGAGGAGCGGAGCCAAGATGGTGGAGAAGACACAAGCTTTCTAAACTTTCTAAACTAAAGAAATTCTAAACTCCTCTCATACCCTCACTACTGATTACCAAATTCAGCCTCAAAAATAATGCTTGACTGGTAAAATTCAAGAATATTAGAAGTACAACAATTTATAATCTGGAACATCACCAGAAAAGGTTTGTCCTGATTGGTGGGAGCAGGCCAGCACAGGCAGGAAGATAGAACCAGAGACTAACATACTGAGCTGACGGGAAGAGGGGTGGTCTCAGTGGTTGGAAAATTTACAAGGAGGACTCTACCACAGGTAGGCTGCTCTGCAGTGGTTGCAAAGCAGTAGATCAGCAGAGAAGTTAAAGCCAAAGGTAGAGTGTACTCCAAAAAATGCCAGACTCTAACAGGATCTGGCTACAACCACCGAAAACCAGAAGTGATTTAGCACAGACCACAGCACAGCTGTGCAGCCACATTCTGTAGCCAGGATTTTTGCCTGGGGCAGTCACACTTCTGCAAGGTAGCAGAGCTAAGCCCAGGGCAGATTAGATTTTTCCCCTCTCTCCCTCCATCCCCTCCCCTAGATGGCAAGCAGTCCTATATATGTTGAATAGTTTACAGTAGATCCTAGGTACAATATATGTGTGCAGAACCAAACAGTTTTCTTGTTGCACAGGGAGAATTGGATTCAGAAGGTAAAAATAACCCAGGAAGAAAAACAAAAATGCCAACAGTTTACATTCATTTCCCACTATTCTTTCTTTGGGCATAGCTGCTTCTGTCCATCATTGATCAATTGAAACTGAATTAGGTCTCTGTGTCAAAGAAATCCACTTCCATCAGAATACATCTTCATACAGTATCGTTGTTGATGTATATAATGATCTCCTGGTTCTGCTCATTTCACTTAGCATCAGTTCATGTAAGTCTCTCCAAGCCTCTCTGTATTCCTCCTGCTGGTCATTTCTTACAGAACAATAATATTCCATAACATTCATATACCACAATTTACCCAACCATTCTCTAATTAATAGGCATCCATTCATTTTCCAGTTTCTAGCCACTACAAACAGGGCTGCCACAAACATTTTGGCACATACAGGTCCCTTTCTCTTCTTTAGTATCTCCTTGGAGTATAAGCCCAGTAGTAGCACTGCTGGGTCAAAAGGTATGCACAGTTTCATAACTTTTTGGGCATAATTCCAGATTGCTCTCCAGAATGGTTGGATTTGTTCACAACTCCACCAATAATGTATCAGTGTCCCAGTTTTCCCGCATTCCCTCCAACATTCATTATTATTTTTTCCTGTCATCTTAGCCAATTTGACAGGTGTGTAGTGGTATCTCAGAGTTGTCTTAATTTGCATTTCTCTGATTAATAATGATTTGGAACACTCTTTCATATGAGTGGTAATGGTTTCAATTTCATCCTTTGAAAATTGTCTGTTCATATCCTTTGACCATTTATCAAGTGGAGAATGGTTTGGTTTCTTATAAATTAGAGTCACTTCTCTATATATTTTGGAAATGAGGCCTTTATCAGAACCTTTAACTGTGAAGATAAAACAACTCATTAAAAACTCAATTAGACATATACAAAAAGAAGTAAAAAAAACCTAATGAAGAAAATAACTCATTAAAAATCAGAACTGAACAAAAAGAAATGAATGATTCATTGAGATACCAAGAATCAATCAAACAAAACCAAAAAAATTAAAAATTAGAAAAAATGTTAAATATCTACTTGGAAAAAACAACAGACCTGAAAAATAGATCTAGGAGAGACAATCTGAGGATTATTGGACTTCCTGAAAATTATGATGAAAAAAAAAAGCCTAGACACTATTTTACAAGAAATCAACAAAGAGAACTGCCCAGAGGTAGTAGAATCAGAAGGTAAAATAGACATTGAAAGAATTTATCAAATATCTTCTGAAAAAGACCCTAAAATAAAAACTCCAAGGAATATTGTGGCTAAATTTCAGAACTATCAGATTAAGGGAAAAATATTACAAGCAGCCAGGGAAAAAAAAAACAATTCAAATGCCGAGTAGGCACAATAAGGGTCACTCAAGATCTGGCTGCTTCAACATTAAAGGATCGAAGGGCCTGGAATCTGATATTCCAAAATCCAAAAGAACTTGGAATGCAGCCAAGAATAAACTACCCATCTAAGCTGAGCATTTTCTTCCAGGGGAAGAAGATGGACATTTAATAAAACAGGTGAATTCCATTTGTTTCTAATGAAAAAAACAGAACTAAACAAAAATTTGACCTCCAACTATAGGTCTCAAGAGAAGCAGAAAAAGGTAAAAAGAACTCTTGAGAATTGTATTTCTCTTATGTATATACATAAAGAGTGCATGTATAATTTGATTTTACTGATATAACATAAAAAAGGGAGGTAGAAATGGAAAGGGGATAGTATCAGAAAAAGGGAAAGGGAGATAAAAAGAGGCAAACTACATCCCACAAAGAGGCAAAGGAAACTTATCATATCTGAGGGAATTTAGAGAGGGGGAGGAACATTGTGTGAATCTTACTCTCATCAGATTTGGCTCAAAGAGAAAATAATTGACATATTTGATTTATAGAGAAAATTCTCTCACCTCATTAAAAAATGGAAGAGGAAAATGGAAAAGGGAAAGAATAAGAAGGGAAAGGTACAAGAAAGGGGAAGGAATTCAAAGAGGGTAGAGGGATTCTATAGAGGGAGAGCTGTGTGAGACAAGTGGTACCCATAAGTTTAATACTGGGGGAGGAGGTAAGGGAGGGTAAGAAAAAGAAAAGCATAATCTGGGGATAATAAAATGGCAGGGAATGCAGAATTAGTCATTGTAACCGTAAATGTGAACGAGATGCACTCTCCCATAAAATGGGGGCAGATAGCAGATTGGATCAAAAGCCAGAACCCTACAATATATTGTTTACAGGAAACACATTTAAAGCAGGGAGATATATACAGAGTAAAGGTAAAAGTCTGGAGCAGAATCTATTATGCTTCAGGTGAAGTCAAAAAAGCAGGAGTAGCCATCTTTATCTCAGATCAAGCAAAAGCAAAAATTTATCTAATTAAAAGAGATAAGGAAGGAAACTGTATCTTGCTAAAGGGTAAAGATTGAAGCAATATCAATACTAAGCATATATGCACTAAATGATATAGCAACTAATTTCCTAAAGGAGAAATTAAGAGAGTTACAAGAAGAAATAGACAGCAAAACTATAATATTGGGAGATGTCAACCTTGCACTCTCAGAATTAGACAAATCAAACCACAAAACAAATAAGAAAGAAATTAAAAAATAAATAGAATATTAGGAAAATTAGGTATGATAGATCTTTGGAGAAAACTGAATGGAGACAGAAAGGAGCATATTTTCTTCTCAGCAGTTCATGGAACCTATACAAAAATTGACCATATGTTAGGACATAAAGATCTCAAAATCAAACGCAGAAAGAAAGAAATAGTAAATGCATTCTTTTCAGATTACAATGCAATAAAAAATTACATTCAACAAAAAGCTAGGGATAAATAGACCAAAATTTAATTGGAAACTAAATAATCTCATCCTAAAGAACTATTGGGTGAAACAGCAAATCATAGACACAATTAATAATTTCACCCAAGAAAATGACAACGATGAGACATCATACCAAAATTTGTGGGATGCAGCCAAAGCATTAATAAGGGTAAATTTTATATCTTTAGAGGCTTACTTGAATAAAATAGAGAAAGAGAAAATCAATGAATTGGGCTTGCAACTTAAAAAGCTAGAAAAAGACCAAATTAAAACCCCCCAATCAAATACTAAACTTGAAATTCTAAAATTAAAAGGAGAAATTAATAAAATTGAAAGTAAAAAAAAACTATTGAATTAATAAAAAAAACTAAGAGTTGGTTTTAGGAAAAAAAACCATAAAATAAATAAACCTTTGGTAAATCTGATTAGAGAAAAGAAAGAGGAAAATCAAATTGTTAGTCTTAAAGAAATGAAAATGGAGAACTTTCCACCAATGAAGAGGAAATTAGAGCAATAATAAGTAGTTACTTTGCCCAACTTTATGCCAATAAATTAGATAACCTAAGTGAAATGGATGACTCCTTTCAAAAAGTTAGGCTTCCTAAATTAACAGAGGAGGAAGTAAATTACTTAAATAGTCCCATTTCAGAAAAAGAAATAGAACAACCTATTAGTCAACTCCCTAAGAAAAAATCCCCAGGACCAGATGGATTTACATGTGAATTCTACCAAACATTTAAAAACCAATTAACTCCAATGCTATATAAACTATTTGGAAAAATAGGGAATGAGGGAGTCCTACCAAATTCCTTTTCTGACACAGATATGATACTGATATCTAAACCAGGTAGGTTGAAAACAGAGAAAGAAAAATATTGACCAATCTCCCCAATGAATATTGATTCTAAAATCTTAAATAAAATATTAGCAAAAAGACTACAGAAAATCATCCCCAAGGTAATAAATCATGACCAAGTAGGATTTATATCAGGAATGCAGGGCTGGTTCAATATTAGGAAAACTATTAGTATAATTGACTATATCAATAACCAAATTAAAAAAAAACATATGATCATCTCAATAGATGTAGAAAAAGCATTTGATAAAATCCAACATCCATTCCTATTAAAAACACTTGAGAACATAGGAATAAATGGAATTTTCCTTAAAATAATGAGTAGTATCTATTTAAACCATCAGTAAGCATCATATGTAATGGTGATAAACTGGAACCATTTCCAATAAGATCAGGAGTGAAACAAGGTTGTCCACTATCATCATTACTATTCAATATTGTATTAGAAATGCTAGCTTTGGTAATAAGAGTTGAGGAAGAGATTAAAGGAATTAGAATAGGTAATGAGGAAACCAAATTATTGCTCTTTGCAGATGATATATTACTTAGAGAATCCCAGAGATTCTACTAAAAAGCTTTTAGAAATAATCCACAACTTTAGCAAAGTTGCAGGATACAAAATAAACCCACATAAATCATTAGCATTCTTATATATCTCTAAGAAAATCCAACAGTTAGAGTTACAAAGAGAAATTCCATTTAAAGTAACCACCGATAGTATAAAAAATTTTGGGAATCTATCTGCCAAGGGAAAATCAGGAACTATATAAGCAAAACTACAAAACACTTTCCAAACAAATAAAGTCAGATCTAGCCAATTGGAAAAATATTAAGTGCTCTTGGATAGGGCAAGCAAATATAATAAAGATGACAATACTACCTAGACTAATCTATTCATTTAGTGCTATACCAATCAGACTCCCAAAAACTATTTTAATGAGTTAGAAAAAATAACAACAACAAAAAAAGCAAATGAAGGTGGTCTAGCTGTACCAGATCTAAAATTATATTATAAAGCAGCATTTACCAAAACCATTTGGTATTGCCTAAGAAATGGACTAGTTGATCAGTAGAATAGGTTAGTTTCAAAGGACAAAATAGTCAATAACTTTAATAATCTAGTGTTTGATAAATCCAAAGACCCCAGATTTGGGGATAAGAATTTGCTGTTTGACAATAACTGCTGGAAAAATTGGAAATTAGTATGGTAGAAACTAGGCATTGACTCACACTTACCACCATACACTAAGATAAGGTCAAAATGGGTACATGATCTAGGCATAAAGAATGAGATTGTAAATAAATTATAAGAAGATAGGATAGTTTACCTCTCAGACCTGAGGAGGAAGAAGGAATCTGTGACCAGAGAAGAACTTGAGATCATTATTGATCACAAAATAAAAAAAAATTGATTATATCAAATTAAAAAACTTTTGTACAAACAAATCTAAGGCAGACAAGATTAGAAGAGAAGCAATAAACTGGGAAAACATTTTTACAGTCAAGGTTCTGAAGAAGTCCTCATTTCCAAAATATATAGAGAATTGACTCAAATTTATAAGAAATCAAGCCATTTTCCAATTGACAAATGGTCAAAGGATATGAACAGACAATTCTCAGATGAAGAAATTGAAACTATTTCTAGCCATATGAAAAGATGCTCCAAGTCATTATTAATCAGAGAAATGCAAATTAAGACAACTCAGAGATACCACTACACACCTGTCAGATTGGCTAGAATACAGGGAAAGATAATGCAGAATGTTGGAGGGGATATGGGAAAACTGGGACACATTGTTGGTGGAATTGTGAATACATCCAGCCATTCTGGAGAGCTATTTGGAACTATGCTCAAAAAGTTATCAAACTGTGAATACCCTTTGATCCAGCAGTGTTACTACTGGGCTTATATCCCAAGGAGATCTTAAAGAAGGGAAAGGGACCTGTATGTGCAGGAATGTTTCTGGCAGCCCTCTTTGTAGTGGCCAGAAACTGGAAACTGAGTGGATGCCCATCAATTGGAGAATGGCTGAATGTTATGGAATATTACTGTTCTGTAAGAAATGCCCAGCAGGAGTGAAACGAGCAGGGCCAGGAGATCATTATATACTTCAACAACAATACTATATGATGACCAATTCTGATGGACCTGGCCATTCTCAGCAATGAGATCAACCAATTCAGTTCCAATGGAGCAGTAATGAACTGAACCAGCTACGCCCAGTGAAAGAACTCTGGGAGATCACTAAAAACCATTACATTGAATCCCCAATCCCTATATTTTTGCCCACCTGCATTTTTGATTTCCTTCACAGGCTAATTGTACAATATTTCAGAGTCCGATTCTTTTTATATAGCAAGATAACAGTTTGGTCATATATACTTATTGTGTATCTAATTTATATTTTAATATATTTAACATCTATTGGTCATCCTGCCATCTGGAGGAGGGGATGGGGGGAAAGGAAGGGAAAAATTGGAACAAGAGGTTTGGCAAATGTCAATGCTGTAAAGTTACCCATACATATAACCTGTAAATAAAAGGCTATTAAAAAAAAAAAAGAAAAGAAAAGAAAAGAAATGACCAGCAGGATGATTTCAGAAAGGCCTGGAGAGACTTGCATGAACTGATGCTGAGTGAAATGAGCAGGACAGGAGATCATTATATACTTCAACAACAATACTATGTGATGATAAATTCTGATGGAAGTGGCCTCTTCAACAATAAGATTAACCAAATCAGTTCCAATAGGGCAGTAATGAACCAGCTTCACCCAGCAAAAGAACTCTGGTAAATGAGTGTGAACCACTACATAGAATTCCCAATCCTTCTATTGTCCGCCTGCATTTTTTATTTCCTTCATAGGTTAATTGTATATTATTTCAAAGTCTGATTCTTCTTGTGCAGCAAAATAACTGTATGGACATGTATACATATATTGTGTTTAACATATTTAACATGTATTGGTCTACTTACCATCTGGGGGAGAGGGTGGGTGGAAGGAGGGGAAAAAGTGGAACAAAAGGTTTTGCAATTGTCAATGCTGAAAAATTGCCCATGCATATATCTTGTAAATAAAAAGCTATAAAAAAATTGTAAAAATAACGAATGCCCAATTAATTTAGTTATCCAGTGACATATTAAAAAAAAACTACCAAAATTTATAGATTTAGAAGAAAATAATAACAAAATTCATCTGAAAGAACAAAAAGTCAAGAATGTCGAGGGAAATAATGAAAAAAATCCAAAGGAAGATGAAAGTGATGATCATTAAAAACCATTTGGCACTAAGAAAAAATGTGGTGGATAAATGGAATAGGTTAAATACACAAGACACAAAAGTCACTGATTATAGTCAATAACCATAGTAATCTAGTGTTTGATAAATCCAAAGATTCTAGCTTCTGGGATAAAAACTCACTATTTGACAAAAATTTCTGGGAATACTAGAAAATAGTATGGCAGAAACTAAACACTGATTAATATCTAACACCCTACAACAAGATAAGGTCAAAATGGGTTCATGATTTAGACATAAAGGGAGATGACCATAAGCAGACTAGGAGCAAAAGGAATAGTTTACCTGTCACATCTATGAAAAAGGGAAGAATTAATGACCAAACAAGAAGTAGAGAACATTATGAAATGCAAAATGGATAATTTTGATTACATTAAGTAAAAAAAATTTGCATAAACCAATGCAATCAATATTAAAAGGAAAGGAGAAAGATGGGAAATAATGTTTAAAGGCCTCATTGATAATGATAAAGAGAATTGAGCCAAATTTATAAGTTAAATTTTTAAGAATACAAGCCATTTCCCAATTTATAAATGGTTAAAGGACTTGAATAAGCAATTTTCAGATGAAGAAATTAAAGCTATCTACAATTGTATAAAAAAGTGCTCTGAATCATATTGATTAGAGAAATGAAAATTAAAACAACTCTAAGCTGACACTATCAGATTGGCTAATATGAGAGAAAAGGAAAATGACAAATGTAGGAGATGTGAGAAAACTGGAACACTAATGCACTGTTGGTGGAGTTGTGAACTGATCTAACCATTCTAGAGAGCAATTTGCAACTATGTCCATAGGATTATAAAACTGAGTATCCTCTTTGATCCATCAATACCACAGTAGGTCTGTCTGCCAAAGAGATCCTTAAAAAAGGGAAAAGGACCCACATGTACAAAAATATATAACAACTCTTTTTATGATGGTGAAGAATTGGAAATTGAGGAAATGCCTATCAATTAAGTAATGGCTGAAGAAGTTACAGTTTATGAATGTGATGGAATACTATCATTGCTGTAAGAAATGATGATCAGGAAGATTTCCAAAAATCCTGGAAAGACTTAGACAAACTCAAAGTGAGTGACGTGAGCAGAACCAGGAGAACCCTATACACAACAACAATGTGTGATGATCAACTTTGGTAGACTTAGCTCTTCTAAATAATACCGTGATCTAAGACAATTCCAAAAGACTTGTAATGGAAAATACCATCTGCATCCAGAGAAAGAACTAGGGAGTCTGAATGAAATTTGAAGCTTACTGTTTTCACTTTTTGTTGTTGTTGTTGTTTTCTTTCTCACAGTTTTTCCCTTTTATTATTTTTTTCACATCATGACTAATATGAAAATATGATTAATATGATTGTACATGTAAACCTATATCAGATTGCTTGCTATCTTAGAAAGGAGGGAAGTAGGAGAGAGGGAGAAAAAATATGAAACTCAAAATCTTATAAAAGCGAATGCTGAAAACTATCTTTACATGTATTAGAAAAAAATAAAATACTATTAAGAGGAAAAATAAATAGTTACATAAAAGTTTATCATAAAGAAATCACAGATTCTTAACATGTTAACACAAAGATAGTGGTATTATTGTGGTAAAAATTCATTAGAAGTGCAAGGGAAGCAAAAAAAAATTACCATTATCAATAGTTGTGTATTCAAAAGAAAAATAGTTCTTAATTATGGACACTCTGGCAAAGTCTAAAGATTCTATGTATTATTTTACTACCTATACTCATAATTGAAGGAAATGCTATATTTCAGTTAGAGTTTAGTAAAAATAAAGATGTCATTTTTTGTCCCAAACAAGTTCACACATTCTCTGAAATCTATCTAGAATCCTTACAGGTTCTATTGCCATCAGATTAAGAACCCTTGATCTACATGAATTATATTAACCAAACTCTAGCTGTGTCTAACAGTTTTTACCAAAAATAATTCTAAATAAGAAATCCCTCCATGAATGGCTAGCATAGATCTTAGAATTTGGGAGGATTACTTCAAACAATGACTTTCTATTGACAAGTTGAACTGAGATTTCTAAAGTCTTTCAGCTATTTAATTTGCATTTTTGGCTTTCCATTTAATATAAAAGACAGATATAGATTTATAAAATATAATTCAACTGTGATTTTGCTTATAAAGTTCAAAATCTGACTCAAGAACATTTTCTTTTTTTTTTTTTAATTTAATAGCCTTTTATTTACAGGTTATATGCATGGGTAACTTTACAGCATTAACAATTGCCAAACCTCTTGTTCCAATTTTTCACCTCTTATTCCCCACCCCCTCCCCCAGATGACAGGATGACCAGTAGATGTTAAATATATTAAAATATAAATTAGATACACAATAAGTATACATGACCAAACAGTTATTTTGCTGTACAAAAAGAATCAGGCTCTGAAATATTGTACAATTAGCTTGTGAAGGAAATCAAAAATGCAGGTGGGCATAAATATAGGGATTGGGAATTCAATGTAATAGTTTTTAGTCATCTCCCAGAGTTCTTTCTCTGGGCGTAACTGGTTCAGTTCATTACTGCTCCATTGGAAATGATTTGGTTGATCTCCTTGCTGAGGATGGCCAGGTCCATCAGAATTGGTCATCATATAGTATTGTTGTTGAAGTATATAATGATCTCCTGGTCCTGCTCATTTCACAGAGCATCAGTTCGTGTAAGTCTCTCCAGGCCTTCAAAAACATTTTCCAAGAGATATTCAAATATTTTCAGGCTTAGAAGAGATTTGGATATACTTTACATGCTAATACAGTTTCCTTTAAATGATTTACATCTAACCATAAATATTTTGTTCTGAAAACTCTAATTGTATCAGTTTGTTAATTTTGTCCACCAAGATAATGGCAAATGTTACACAAGAAAAATTGGAAACTAATAGCCTAAAATTTTATGATTCATACTAACCTAAACAGAAGAGCTCTAATGTGCTTTTAAAGTTAGGTGTGAAAATGGTTTATTGGTTGTTAGTGGATATTTTCTTTTTTTTTTTTTTTAAATAACTTATAAGAAAGCTTTTTTCCCCTTAGTGGCAAATTGACTAAACTTAGTGGTTTAGTATATAGTAAAGAAATATCCTAACACCATAGTATTTTTTTTCAAAGGAAAAACAAAAGAGATGTCAGCAGCAAATTATATATGTTAATTGAATTTAAATTTAAAACTTATTGACTTTTTAGTTAATTTTCTTTTTATCTCTTTACTTCTCCTACTGCCCTTCAAAGTATTCCCCTCCACAGAAAAATAGTGGAAGGATATAGGGAAAGAAACATGAGAATTGAGATGTATATCCTTTGCATTCTTTCTTGTTTTCTAGGGTCACGTGAGAAACTAAAACAAGTTAGGAAAGATTGAAAATCCAGTTATTTCCCTGGGAATTTCAAGGGATTTTATTGTTTACATATTAAACTGACAACAAGCAATGTGTAGATTTCTTTAAACTTAGAAACTCAACCCTCTAATATGGAGACTTCAGTTTTCCCTGCCTTCCATACCCATTCTCTTGCATTGCCTTTATATACAATTATGCTGTATAATGTATTTCTCAAGATAGCATTTTTTGAATGACAGATGGACCACATTATTATCATCAAAGTTAGTCTTAATCCAGAATCTTTCTGAAGGAAGACACTTTTTGCTTGAGTTGGAAATGAATGTTTCAAAGGATTATCCATTTCCTCCAGAAAAATGTTTGCAAGATTGGTATGATACTTCAGGATAAGAATAGAGACAAGATCTATTTCACTGATATAGGAAATTCCTTCCACCAATCATTGTTATCTCCTTAGATGATTCCTTAAAGCCCGGAGAGATTAAGGAGTTTACTCTAGCTCACACAGCTTATATGTTTCAGAAGCCAAATTTGAACACAGTTTTTTCCTGGTTCCAAAACCAAGTCTTTTATCTAATACTCCACAATATCTCTCTAAGGTTGAGACACAAGATTTATTCCCTGAAGAGTAGTTGTCATATTCAAACTTCACACATTCTTATTAGGTACACACAAGATATCTGTGTGACCCCGGGGAAGTCCCTTCCACCCTGTTTGCCTCAGTTTCCTCATCTGTAAAATGTTCTGGAGAAAGAAATGGCAAACCACTCCAATATCTTTGCCAAGAAAACCCCAAATGGAGTCACAAATAGTCAGATACAACTAAAAAAACAACAGAACATGCAAGAAAAAAGCTTGAAATTATTAATTTCCTGAGAAGGGTTCTGTTAAGGATATTTAGTCAGCAAAGGGAATTTCTGAGATAGGAACCAGATGCAACTAGTCTCTGTCTAAGTAGGTAAATCCCAGAGAATTAGTTGACTGAAGCACACAGAGATTAAAGCAAATCATAGAGGAAGAAATAAAAAAGACTTATAGGCTATCTGTTCCAAACTACCCATTTTTCAAATGTGGAAATAAAGTGTCCCAAAAGATTACAGTGACTTGCTCAGGATCACACAGTTAGTAAGTATCCAAGGTAGGATATAAACTTAAGTTTTCCTCAGTCTAATGCCAGCACTCTATCCACAAAGCTATGTACCACTCCTAAGGTGAAAGGTTATGCTTAAAACCATGCTTGCAACCCTGTTAGCAGGGACAAACCAAAAATGATTATTGTAAATGTGCCCTAGAATTTCTTACTGCTGCTCTGTTAGGGTTAATTTGACCATCATTTGGTAAGCTAACCTGGGTGGTCCAGCTTTGAGAAACAGAGTGGATTTGGAATGAGTGGGTCTGTGATATTCTTGGAATTCACAGCAAGAAATCATTCCTATTTTATTTATTATCTCATAAGTCCCCCAAATCAATTACAATTAGGCCATCAGCTAGTAAGTATTTGACTTTGGATATTGGTCTTTATACTAAAGACCCATGTCCCAGAATGGAATTGGAGCAATTTAGTAACTCAAAAAGACAAAATTTGCAAATGATAGAGGGAAGTACTACCTATTCAGCAGCAACTACCAGAAAAGCTCAAAAGCAATTTAGCAGAAATTAGGTATAGACTACAGTTTCTTAATCTTTTGTGTCTTAGACTCCTTTGTCAATAGAGTAAAGGCTATAGACTCCTCAGACTAATGTTTTAAAATGCATTAAATAAAATACAAAAAATTATTATATTTGTTGCTAATTAATAATAATATAGTCGTAACTAGTATCGATATAATACCTACTTTGTTCCAGGCTAAAGAAATACAAACTATAACCAACCCTATTTTGTAATTCCAAATTATTCATAAAATCAATGCAAATTGAAATAAATAGTTTGTCTTACCTCTCAAATCAGCAAAGATGATAAGATAGGGAAATAATTTTCATAAGCCTACTACTATACAATTGGTGGAGCTATGAATTAGTCTTTTTTACAAAGCAATTTGAAACTGCTAGAAAAGTGTTCTGCTCCTTCCTCTTTAAATACTACCAATGTTGGGTCTATACCCTGAAAAGAGCAAAGATGATAGAAAAAGCCCCATCAATTCCTAGATATAACAGCTTTCTTTGATATGGAAAACCAAAGGAAAAAAACCTTGGAAATAAAGCAGGTACTATCAAATGGGGAATTTCTGAACAAATTGTAGCATGTAAAGCATAATGAAATAATATTCATTGTATTACACAAAGTAGATATTTAATCAAAATTTATTTGAACTTAATTAGTGCGCCATTAAAAATAACAACTACAAATATGAAAGGATCCAGAGAAATTTGGGAAGACCCCCGTGAACTAAAGAAAAAAAGAACTAATGACAACAATAATATGAAAAGAAAACAATACTATAAGACATGAGAAATCTTAACTCCAGAGGACTGAAGAATGAATGAAAAATAATTTATCAAGCTTTTTATATGAGCAAAGTATTGTGATGAGCACTGAGGAGACAATTAATATTTACTTGTTAAGCACCATGTTCCAAATATCATGCTAAGCCAAGAGATGACAATATAAGTTAAAGTAGAAAGAAAAACAGTCCCAGTCCCTACCATCAAGAACATACATTCTAATGGGTAAAGACAATACATAAAAAGCTTTTAAAAAGTAGGATAGGAATTAGATGGCATGGGAGAAAAAGTCCTAGGGACTGCCTAAGGAGGAATGAAACATAACTGGCCTATTTATAGTTCGGGAAGAAGTCATCCAATCATAGAGAGAGACCCCAGAAGCAGAAAGTACTTCCAATGTGTGAATTTAAGGTCTACAGTGAGGCTTCAGGATCAAGACATAGGGCATAGTAGAAGAAATCCAGAATCCAGCAGAAATAGTCCCTGTTCTTAAGATGCTCACATTCTAATGGGGGAAACAACTGACTGATAATGATACCTCTTTCCTCTTGGTGATGGATTCCAGGTGTGGAATGAGCCATATGCTTGTCAAATAACATGATCAATGGGTTATGTTTGTTTTGCTTAACTGTACTTTGTTATAAGGAAGGGGTCTTTTGGTGGGAAGGGATTTGATAGTGATGGCTGTTAAGGAACCTTAAATTAAAAAAAAAAATACATTTAAAGAAATTTAGCACAGGAAAAGTCAAATCTCATCATTACTTTCTTTTTTGAAAATAAATTTTTATTGCTGTCTTTTATTTTTTTTTTAACATTATCTTTGTTATCTCTAGTACCTCTTCCTATCCCCTTTCCCAGAGAGGCATGCCGCATAACAAACAGTATTTTTCAAAGACCAAAACAAAAAAAAAAAAAAAAAAAAAAAAGGATTTTAAAAAAAAACAGTGATTTAATTGAAAAAAAGTCTAAAACCACATACAATGTGTAACACCTACAGTCCTCCCACCTCAAAAAATTAATTGGGGGGTATCCTCTCATTTCTTCATTAGAGTCTTGTTTAATCTTAATTTTGTAACTTTTGATTTTTTTTTGGCATATAGTTCTTTCCACTTATATTTTTGTACCCATTGTATGTATTCTATTCTTGACTTTGCTTAGTTCAATCTGCCTCGATTTCTAGAGATCTTCCCATCGTTCTCTGTATTTATCACACATGTCATTTCTTACAGCTCATTAATATTCCATTATATTCTCATGCCACAATTTGTCTGGCCATTCCCCAATCAACTCATCATTACTTTCTTCCTCTTGTTGTGAAAGATATATTGGTAGACAAACAGTATTTCATAGATCGTTAGAAGCAATTGTCTCCATTATTTAGGCATTCATGTCATTAACTACCTCCAGAGTTTGGTTTCTTACTGGTTCTCTCACCCCATAGATACAGCCTACTTCTTCATGTCAGGATTCCAATAAGGTGGTCTTGGTTGTTTTAAAGTTTATCTAGAAAAAGATCACTTTCTAAAGGTTAAGGGAGGAGGACAGAACAGGGGAAATTGAATGGCAGGGCATGATTAGGTGACTGTTTTCTCAGGCAGATGTCTAGTTTAAAATTCCTCTCTCAGAGGAGGAGCACAGAGACACTGAGCCTTGTTTCTTTTGATAGTGCTTACTTACCCTTTGCCATAAATACTACTTTGCAAGCACCACACAGGAACTGACGAGTATTTACACATCTGATTGACATCTGAAATCCATTCCATGGCAGATGAGCACCCTGAAGGTGCACAGGTTTGTCATAATATAAAAAGGTGTCTTGACGCTGATTGAATTACCTTTTCTGTGCCATTGTTAATTTAGTGAAAGGGAGCATAAAATACTATGTGAATTTGATCTTTGGGGGAGGGGGAAAAAGAATTCAGGAAAGCAACTGATTTGTTCCAGGATTGTTCTTCTGGGTGATGAACAGCATATTGTGACACTCTTTGGGGTATGTTTTAAAAGATGTGTCTTGAGTCAATGAACCAACCCCAAACATAAATCTCATTAGATCATAGGAGTGCAGAGCAATTTTTAAATAATTGAGTAAGCACTGATGTTGGGCTGCTCAGTAGACAAAGCCCAGTCTCCTAGGCATGTGAAGCCAGACTGCGCAATCAGTCTCTCCCTGGAAGAGAAAATCATTGTAACAATAATACTTTGCACTTACTCCGTGTGTGTGTGTGTCCTTTCATCTGAGAGCATCAAAGCACTTAGCAAACAAATTCATTAGGATTCACAGCCCCCCTGTGAGGTAGATAAGTGTCATTATAGACCTATTTATGAATGAGTTCACTAATTTGAGTTTCTCCTAGCAGAAGCAAATAGACTGTTTTGTGCCTCTAGTGCTAGGCAGCTAGCTGGTGCTGTGGCTAGAGTGGCAGACCCAGAATCAGGCAGACTCATCTTCATGAGTTCAGATCTGACCTCAGATACTTCCTAGTTGTGTGACTCTCAGCAAGTCACTTAACCCTATTGGCCTCAGTTCCTCATTTGTAAAAATTAAATGGAGAAGGAAATGGCAACTCCATTTCCAGTATCTTTACAAAGAAAACCCCAAATAGGAACACAAAGAGTCAGACAAGCCTGAACAACAAACATCCAAATAAGTTCATTCTCCCAATTGAAATCAATTGGGTAAATGGAGATGTTCTGCCTCCCTTTGTGATGTACCACTTCTTTTCTATTGTTACAGTTGTCCAATAGAAATTATAAATTGTTCATTTTAAATTAATTTGCTTTGCCATAATCCCCCCAAAAGAGAGATTATTCATAAAATCATAGTTTAGTAACAGGAATAGATGGTAGAGATGATAGGATCATAGATAGATTCTCAGGTTTAAAGTTTAAAGAGAGCAGAAGTAATGAGTTTTAACCCCTTCTTTTTATAAACAAAAAGCTGACAGAGAAAGATTAAGTGATTTAACTAAGATTGCAAAAGTAATGAACTGGGATTTGAATCATTTGCCCCCAAATCCAAGAATTTCTCCATAGAAGTCCTGGGTTTGAATCCTGACCCTGTTGTGCACTAGTTGTGTGGCTTGGGTAATAACCCTATATATTCTGTTTTGGTTCTGAATTAGTTTCAGTGTCCCAGACATTCCAAATCAAACATGTGCTAAATAATGTTTTAACAACTTGTTCTCTAAAGACACAAGACATATTATTAACATTTTTTCTATCACTTTCCTAAGTCTAGACAATCAACAACAATAAATCAAGTCTTAATTTGTAGTATTTGCCAATTTCCAAGTGTAAATGCATACACTGAAAATTTACCAGTCATGAATCAGTGTAAGCGAGTTCTAGCATACCTATATTCCAAACCCTCAATATTTGTCCAGAAACAATATTTCCCATGAATTCTTTGGACCTAAAACAGGTTGGACTGAAAGCCAGATTTTCCCCAAACATTTGTTTGTTCTACCACTCCTGCAGAAAATGTATAATTCTTGTGCCAGAAATGAAGTGAAAGATACCACTGACCAGAAAAAAAAAAAAAAAAAAAAAAGCTTAGGGGAAGGAAGCAGACTCTTCCCTTGACTTGAATAGGCAATCTAAAGATTCTTTGTAGAATACATTGTACATCAATTTTTAGTCTGCCTATAAAAATGTATTGAAGATGCAAAACAGACAATTTGAATGGTGCATTGGATCTTGGAGCTAATGAGATTTTTGAGATCATCGAATCCAGCTCCCCATTTCACAGATGACGTAATTGTGTCCCAGAGAGATTAATGATTTTAACAAGTCCACACATATTGTGGCTGACATTTATAAAATGTTTTAAAGTTTGTGAATTGTTTTATATGCATAGAACCCTCCTTTGGGTTCATTCACTGGCAGTTTGGGCCTCAAAGGGTGGCCTCAGTGTATTTCTCCTTTTATTATTCCAGAAGTAACTGTGAGCACTTGGAATTCTACCACTGTTATCCATCAAAACAGTGTTTTCCTCATTGATTATCAGATAGTACCTTAATTATTTTCTAGAAAATGGACTTATTGAGAAGATATAATCAAAATAATGCCCCTAAAAATGATTTCCCCAAACTGGAATTTACTCTTCAAGATTACATACAAGATTCCAAAAGATACCCAGTTTAGACTTAAAGTACAATAATAGTGAGACATATATGTAAGGGGTAGCTTAGAGTTGTTTATTAGGGTTCCTTTTCTCCCTTTAAAAAGTTTTATGAGATTTCACATAAAAGGTTTTTCTCTTCAGGGCTCTGAGACTCGGGGTATTTCTAGAATTTCTAGTTGACACTTTTCTTCATTATGACTAGTTATGCTATCTGAAACTTCTACTGTCCTCTTCTAATTGTCTTTCCTTATCCATCTTTAGGTGATTCATCAACCATCGATCCTTTACTGCTTCAGTCAACTCTATCTCTCACTCCAGTCACCAGCAAGACCTCTGATGGGATTTCTAGTTAAAATATGATGATCTCTCACATTCATAAAATCACCACTTGGACAATCTCCTCTCAGAATAATAATTTGGCTAGGATCAGGAAAGACCAAACACGAAAGAAACAGAGGACAAAACATTTAACCCCATTTCCCCCCCCCCAAAAAAAAAAACACCAAGTGGTTCAGTGGATAGAGCACTGACCTTGGAGAATTAAAGTATGGCTTCAGACAATTGACGCTTACTAGTTGTATGATCTTGGCCAAGTCATTCAACCAAGAGTGCCTGGAAGGAAGGGAGGAAGAAAGGAAAAAAAGGAAGGAAAAGAAGAGAGAGAGTGAGGGAAGGAAGGAAAAAGGAGAGAGAGAGAAAGAGAGAGAGAGAGAGAGAGAGAGAGGAATTGTGGTCATGGAGACATAATAGCCATATAAGAGAATGTAGATTGGTGCTTTTTTTCCTCACCTAGCAACTCACAGAAATCCTTGCTCCCTTACTACCAGGAAGAAAGAATGAAGAAATTGACAGGCTATACTTTTAATAAGTACACTCAGTTACAGCACCTCCAGAGTCATCAGTTCTAACAGCTCTACAATCAATTAGAAGACTTCACCTTTACATAGTAACATCCCTTTAGATATTCATGGCTAGAAATACATCTCCAACATTCCACACGTTGGGTTAGAGTAGGCAAAGAATATCTGTGCATACTGTGCTAGTGAATTTTAACAACCAGTTCTCCAGAAAACAAAATGTACACAAAATATTCTTTGAAGTTTAATTAATGTTTTCTCCATCACCTTCTTAAATTTATCAATAAATATAAATCAATAAAATATTACCAATATCAATAAAATAATAAATCAGTTCCTGTCACAGTTTTGAGATATGTGTTCACACTCAAAATTCAACACTTAGGTTTTATGAGTTGATTTGAGCTGATTCCAACATTTGTTGTTGTTCAATCATTTTTTAATTATATCCAAATCTTTGTGACTATTTGGGGTTTTCTTGGCAAAGATTCCAGAGTAATTTGCCATTTCCCTCTCTAATTCATTTGATAGATAAGGAAACTGAGGCAAAAAGAATTAAGTAATTTATCTAGCATCACACAGCTAGTAATGCCTAAGGCCAGATTTGAACTGAAGATGAGTCTTCCTGACTCTAGATCTGGCACTCTAGCCACTGGATCTTCTAGCTGCCCCAACATACTCCTGGGTCTACCAGGAAAGGCAAATCCAAGAATATTTGAAGCACTGGGACCTCATTGACCAATCTTCTCTCCACACACATTAAATATGCATTTAAGTCTCAGAGTCACCCTTTGAGGTAAGATGTGGCAGTTTTACCTCTTTTCTACAGCTGAGGAAGTTGAAATTCAGAGATGCTCAGTAAATTGTCAAGATCCAGATAGCTATTGAATACTTCCAAGAGAGATTTTGAACTTGGATTCAGCATTTTATCTTCCTCGCCAAGTTGCCTCTCCTATAGTAAATTACAAAGCCTCAATTTTAATCTGGGTCATGGAGCGCTAACCTACTATTTATTCCACTAAATCATATTGCATCACAATACTCTCAAAATGCCAAAAGAACAAGAAGGCCTCTGGTATTCTCTGTGAGGCCTTTGTGGAAGATCAGGTATAAGTCAAGAAATATTTAAGCATTTACTATGTAAAACTACAAATATCATTGCAGAGTGGACAGAAGACTGGACTCATAGACAGGAAGACCTGAGTTCAATTCCCATTTTCGGTATAATCCTGGGAAGTCGTAGTTTCTCAGTACCCACTCTTCATTTTTTCACATTGTAAATAGTAGAAGAATTCCCCTTGGAAGTTCCCTACACAGATCCTGGCCAGTTAAATAAAATAAACAAACAAATAAATAAATGGACAACATTGTGTGCTTTGTGTTAATGAGACAAAAAAAAAATTCAACCCTCAAAATATTCCCTTCTTACTAATATTCTACTGGGAAGATTTATAGTCAGACATAAAGAAGCTACGTAAGTTGAAAAGGGAAAAAGCATGATCTTTGTCCATGTCCCTATCATACAATATGGTGAAATACCAATTATTAAAATCATCATTGTCATCCTTATTCATGTCGAAATGAACATCTAGAGCCCTGGGTCCAGAATCAGAGAACCTAAATTCAAATCTCAGTCTCAACATAAACCTTGTTTCTTCAGCTATAAAATGTAAATGTTAGACTAGATGATCTTTCCAGTTCCATATCTATAATCCCATATTAGGAATAACTTGGAGAAGGCAAAGAAGTCCATTGGGGGGGGATCTAAAGAAGAAGACTTGAAACATTAGAAACACAGTTACATTGCTGGAAGAAATACTAGAGACCCTATGGGGTCATAGAAGCATCAATTTTACAGATGAGGTTCTGAGAGGCTAAAGACCTTCCCAAAATCACATAGCTGGTTAATGGCTGAAGAAATATTCAATCTAGATCTCCTAAGCAAAATTCAATGTTTTTCATACTCAACATTAGACTTTCTTCAAAAGTCCAAAATGTTTCTCAATTCCTCAGCTGAAAGTTTGATTAGAAGGCAACTGTGAGTTTTTAGAGTCTCAAAATTATTATTAGCTTCCTTTTAAATAGATGAAAAATGAAGCAAATAGAGGTTGCCCAGGTTCACATGGCTGCTCTCTGTTTCTGCCAACACATAAAATACAATAGTTCAATGTTGGTAAGGCATTCTCTGGATTTTCAGTGGCTGAAATCCTGAAAAGGGGTCTCTTGGTTGACTAAACTGACAAAAGGGGTCTGTGACTCCAAAAAAGGTCATGAATCCCTGCTCCAGTTTCAAGCTTGAAGATAAGTAAACATGTGAGTTCAAGAAGTCTGCAGTTTCTAGATCCATCAAATGGAACTGACTAGCAGGAGAAAAGTGGACCATAAACTAGAGAAGCATAAGTCTTAGGCTTAGCTAGTCAGAAGATAAAGATCTGGAGTTTAGCACTGTGGAGCTGATATAATGTTGCCTGTTTAGTAACAGTCCCATAGGCTTCTCTGTGCTTGGGACTTAAGTCTCAATCTCCCAATGGCTTATAACATTAGTTATTAGTTACATTCAATCCTGCTCTACTTCCTTCTGTCAGTGTTTGCATTTGAGTACTGAGTCTGGGTAACTGCATGTATGGTTCCATAGCAAAAGTACCCATTGGGGAAGAGAGTGAGAGAACAGTAATACAATATACCTTGTTCCACAGCAGCTTTTTATTGCTAGAGACAGATACATAGAGAGATGGACTGAGCAATGATACATCTAATAAGCATTATTATATGCCAGGCATTGTGCTTAACACTGGGAATACAAATATAACAAAATAAGATGGTCCCTATACTCAAGTGGTTTAATTCTAATGGAGAGAGAATACATAAAAGGGAGTAGGAAAGCTGGAGGTGGGAAGAATAGTATTCTCTATATGACAACACTGACAGCTACGAAATAGAGAAATCCAGAGAGTAAGTTTAGTTTGGACAGGGCCCATGACTGGAGCCCCTCATGAATTAGTAGTCCTAGATAGGGAGTTACCAATTAGAGAAGTTGGTCCCAGGGAGAGATTCCTACAGGATGGCAAGGTACTAGGGAAGAAGGTAGAGAAATCCAAAAAGTGAGTCAAGTTTTAATATATAGATGACATTAAGCCAGTTACTATTATCTTTAATAATTCACATAATAATTAAGATAATACCAGTTATTCATATAGTATATTACGATTTTCAAAGCTTTCCCATTTTTTCATTCACATCTTTATCTCTGGGGAGTATCTAAAACTTCCTGAAGACTCTTGAAATAGGTATTATTGTTTTCATTTAATAAATAAGAAAACAGTACTATAAGAGATCTTATATCTAAGGTCACACAACTAATTAGTGACATTGCCAGAAACAGAACTGTGCTCTAAAGTATGTAATTGTTCCTTTTCCCTTCCTTTTTCTATTTTGGCCCACAAGGATGCCTCTTGCAAAAAAATGTATACATGTGTGAAATTGACAGCTAAATGGGAATTATTTGTATAATCCGAATATATGGCAATAATCTAAATTTTATGTGCCAAGGAACTTGATTTTTCATCCTTTAATTTAACAAATTATATAAATAGGAAACCATTATCTTAGGTTTGTAATCAATTCCTCAAGTAAAAGAATACAAGCTATTAATAATATCCCCAAACATCTCAAATCATCCCAAATTATTAACTATCAAGTCTATACTGAATTTTAGTTAAACAAAAAGGGAATGTAGGTGCCATTTAGAAGCAATCCACTTCTTGCAAAATGTTATGGATATGCATACATATATATTAGAAATTCACTGTAAGCAAAAGATAGAGTCATCACATGTCTGTTTCCAAATGATTTGTTCAAATAAATCATTTTCAAAGGGAATCTAGGCTTTGTATTTAGATTTCCAGACTTTAAGTATATGACAGGGTACAACATGGCCTGCATGGTGCCTAATGATAAAGTATTTGTTGTTCTGGTTGGTAGTAGCAGGTTGTGAAGGGGGGACCCTTGCCCAGTGATGGGAGCACAAAGGCCCTTTTGATTACCTAAGGAAAGAAGACTGTTGTTTCAACTAGAAGAATCTGAATGAAAACGCAGCTCAGCATGTTAATTACACTGGACTTGAAACTACTTGGAACATCATACCCAGAGACCGTGTCTCTATAAGGACAAAATAGGAACAGCTGGGTCATTTGAACATGAGTATCAGGAGAACTGAAATAGCCTGGCCAAGTATTTTAATGGAACTCTGCCCAATTTGTTCTGTAGCAATGAGGAGAGTTTTGCAATTGATCCATCCATTTCAATGATTTCATGTGGACTGTGCAAAAGCCCTAATGAGGTGCAGGTGGAGGAGGGGGACTTTTAAAAACCAAAACCTGTCTTTGGTTCTTAGTCATAGATCATTTTAATCCTCAAAAAGGACTAAGAAAGGGAGTAAAAAAAAAGGAGATAAGAACTTTGTCTGATGGGCTGACTCCAAGAGCCAGAAACCAATTTGTCTTGATGGGATGCTGGGGCTTGTGGGGGTGGAGGGGTCAGGCTTAGTAAATCTTTTTGGATTCACTACAACCCATATTATTCATTCAATTTATAGCATCAATCATAGATTTAGAGCTCAAATGAACCTTTGAGTTCATCTAGTCCAGTCCTTTCATTTTACAGAGGCCCAGAGGATTTAAGAAACCAGATTAATATCACACAAGTAATAAGTGACAGAGATGGGATTTGAACTCAGGTCCTCTGAATTAAAATTTCAATATTTTCAGCAAATATCACACTTTCTCTATAGTCCTATAGTTCATTCACCAGGCATTTATTGACCATCCACTCTGAATAAGGTAGTGTGCTGGCCTCTAGAAATTAAAAGACAAAATCAAAAGTCTCTCCCTTCAAAGAACTTTCTTTCTAAAGTATTTTTATTTTTGTGCAATTCTAGATTTTAAAATCTTTGATTTAAAACCAGGTGCAACTCAGTTCACCTTGCCTGGGAATATAGTTCAAACAATATAAGCAGATATGCCCAAGTAATTATGAGGGTACTTCCTCAGTTACAGTAAAGATCATATAGACCAACTGGTTTCCAAACTATAATTGAGGGGAGGAGAAAGTTGTCCATGAACCATGTCCATGGTTGTCCATGTCCATGACCATGTCCAATTGTACCTATACTTTCAGAAAGCTCATAAAATGGCATTATATATGCTGTTGTTTCTAGTATAACTCAATAATTTACTTATGATATTTACACAAATCAGATAGCTCCCATTGATTTTTTGTCAAAAGAAGCACTAATTCAGGTGATGCTTTGTGTTTAATATTTTGAATGGGGGAGGTAAACTTCCAGACTTAAGAGATAGGTAATCTTTGCCCCACTAACGCAATTCTTACACAGAAAACCTTAGACAATCATTGGTCTAGATAAATAGGTCTCAAAGTATGATCAGGGGACTTCTAGAGGGCCCTCAAGACTTTTTCAGAAGGTCTATGATGTCAGAACTATTTACATAGTCATATTAAACAAGATATTTTACTTTCTAATATGGCAAATATTGATGGATATAACCCACATAAACAAAAGCTCTTATGAGGGTGAGAGGACTACCTTGATTTTTAAGAATACGAAGGGGTCCTGAAATGAGAAACTTTGAGACCAGCTTTTCTAAATAATCAATACAAAGTTAGGGAGGGAATGGCTCTGAGACAGATCTATTTGAATTGCTCATGGAGATAAAGAATCGTATCTCTATTATATAAGTTATATGAATTAAGCAAATGATCTAGTCATGCTCTCAACATAGATTTGCATTTTTTAATTGCAATCTGAACCTTTATCTTCCATTGTCTGATGAGACAAAGGAGTTGAGGTGGGGAGTCTTTACCTAGGGAGTCAATATTGGCAGGCAAATAGAATCATAGTGAGGTCTACTTCATTATCATAGTGCAAAATGCTGAACAGACTCACATCTACTGTTATTTTAAATCTGTTTGTGTAGTGAAACTACATCATAAGGTTTTAAAACAATTTGTGAAACTAACTGCTGAGTGTCAGCACTTGCTGGAATGAATTGGGTCCAGATTCTATTGCATTATCTAATATTATGACAAATAAATTGTGACTTTAGTAGGATTTCAAGTTTGTTCTGTCCTTGATACAACTCAGTCAAGGTGACCAATCATTAGGAGAAGGCTCCTGAGTTCCAATCTAGACTTCCTGTAGTTTAGCTACAGCCAGGCCATTTGTCCTCTCTGATTCCTAGTTTCTTTAAGTAGTTTGAATGAATTAATCCTTACCTGATTCTCATTGGGTCAACAAATATTATCATTCCCATTTTTGCAAATAAATTATTGGAAGATAGAGCCTATGTTACTGTAAATTAGTTTTATTAGGTAAACACAAAGTGCAAAAGAGCATTGAAATTTTCATACTCTCTCTGCCAGCGTCAGCTGATGCTCATTAGCATGCCAGCTTTGCGTGGGCGAAGCGGGCTTAGAAAGCAGATGGCTGGCAGAGAACCGTGAGCAAACAAAGAGTCTCTTGGCTGCTCACAAGTTCCTCAGAACCCATCCCAACCCCAATGAAGTTCCATGTCTCCTGAACCCCTGTTCAATTAGTTGAAAAAACAAACAAACAATCCCAAGTCCACTCCTTTCTTTGTACTTTTGACCTATACCCTCTTCACTCCTAAGAGTGAAGGACCTACACTCTCATAGACTGATATCTTGTTAAATGATGGTAGCTTGTTGGAACTTGTGAATACACTCTCACCCACAATCCTTTCCTAACTAATACAAATGAATTCATGAGCAAAGGACTATGACTCTAAATTCATACTGCCACACCTACTTGTTGGCAGCAGTATATCTGGACCCAGTTTTTCCACAAAATGAGATCTCTGATGCACTCAAACTAGCATTTGGTCTCTGAGAGGGACACCAAGGAAGAAGATAAGCTTGCTTTCCATGATGCCAACTTTAGCACTTAGTGATGTTAAAGAAAAATGAAACATAAGTTCATCTGAATCCGTCATGGTTCTATCATTCATTATTAAATTTAAATTTTTTGGTTTTGCTTTTACAACCTTTAATATTTTGGGCTAGGATGACAAATGCCATGAATTTATTCCCCATGGCTTAGTGTTTCCTCTTATTTGCCAAAATAATCATAGATTTTCAAAATTGGAAGGAACCTGAGAGATCATCTAGCCTAATTTACTCATTTTACAGATGGGCAGATTTTGGCTTAGGGAAATCATATGACTTGCCCAAGCTTTCAGAGTGAGTTAGTGGTGAATCCAAGATTTGAAACCAGGTCTCCTGATTAATAGTCTATAGTTGTTTCCGCTACACCACACTAACTTCATATTTATTATTTTGTGTTTTATGCTGAAGAAAAATATCCTCTTGTTCTTATCCAACTAAACTTTTATCTCTAATCCTTACAATTTTATGGATTTGGAATTAGAAGTATCCAAACCAAAATTTCATATTCTCATATTTTAAAAGGCTGAGTATTTTAATTTGACCTCATATAGCATTGATTCAGCATTGCTAAATTCACAGGAAATCAATTCAAAAAATTGTTATCAAGTTAGAAGTTATAGGTTCAGATATATAGATATGGACAAATGAATGAAGGAATAAATGAAAAAAAAATTTGTTAAGCACTCATATTGTCAAGAACTCTGCTAAGCCTTTAGAATATAAATACAAATAGATAAATTCCTGCGCTCAATAAGCTTACATTTCAATAGGAAAAACAACACACAGAGGAAAATGATGAGGAAGAGCATTTTGGTAGGATTGATTTGATTTACTGTTTTCAGAAATAAAATTGAAAGGGAAAGAGGGAATGGGCATGAGAGATAAATACACATATAATGACTTGTCATGAAGATGAGCTACCAAAGTAGTCCCTTTCCCCGCCTCTGCCATTTTGCTTCTCTATAACTAATAAGTGGCAAATAAAATATTCAGATATTAGAAACACATCGATATTATTAATTTTTAAAAAGTTTGAGTCTCATTTATGATGTTCCAGTTCTAAATACAGCTTTATAGCTGTATTCAAATCCTTGCCATTGGCTTTTAAAAAATATTTTGTAAACTGGGCCTTCTGGAATCTTTATGCTTAGTATCAAGTGGAAAGAAAAAGATGGTGAATGAGGAGTTTGGGAAACAGCACAACCTTGGCACAGAAGTATAGAATAATATGAAAGAACTTCATTTATTTATACTTGTACTAAAGATCTCTTTTTTCTCTGCCCAAAGTAGAACAAGTGATAATTTTTTTCAGTTGATCAATCAACATGTACTTATTAAGCATTTGCTATATATGCCAGACCCTATGCTGGGCACTGGTGATATAAATTCAAAAACAATTTCTACTTATAAGGAATTTAAATTTGATGGAAAAAATAAGTATAACTATCTATCTATGATAAGTATGCATCTATATAAAGAATAAACATGAAGTGAATAAACAATGTAGATAATTGCATAGTCATTTCTTGACTTATTTTGATTATTATTTCATCTTTCAAAAGACTGAGAAATCAAGAAGATTTGGCTCGAAGTTGTCAGTAATAAAGACAAACTTTTTTTTTTTTTTTTTTTTTTTTTTTTTGCTGAGGCAATTAGAGTTAAGTGGCTTGCCCAGGGTCACATAGCTAGCAAGTATTAAGTGTCTGAGGGCAGATTTGAACTCAGGTCCTCCTGACTTTAGGGCTGGGGCTCTATCTACTGCGCCACTTAGTTACTTAGCTGCCCTGAAAAACTAGTATTAAGGAAAAAGTGATAGAAACTTCATGAAGTAATCACTCCCACTTAGAATTTGTGATTGAGGAGGAAAAGAAAAATGAGCAATTGTTTTGATATTCACCCAGTTTTCAAAGTGTCAGACAAAAAAAAGTATACTCCATGGACTGAAAGTCTATAATGATGACAAGCATTTATTAGCACATTAAGGTTTATAAAGGGCTTTTTATATGTTATTTTTATAGCATTCTTGAGTGGTAAGTACTACTATTCCTATTTTACAGATGAAGTAACTGAGACTAAGAGAAGTTAAATAATTTGCTAAACTATATGGCTAGTAAATATCTGAATTAGTTCAAATCCTGAGATAGGATCTTCTTGATTCCAATACTCTATCCACTGTACCATCTCATTTCTCTCTATAGTTAATATATAGTTAGTTAATTTGCAATGAATATCTATAGTAAGGAAATTGATCTAGAAGGTATGGGAAGCTTTCAAAAATGAAATTCTGAAGATACAAAGATAAACAATTTTGATAAGGGAAAAAAGTAGGAGTGGTTTCAATTATAGCTGCACAGGAAACATAGCTAACAATTTAAGGGGTTTTTTTTGTTGTTGTTCATTGCATTCTTTTGCCATTTTTTCCATTCCTTCTTGCAATGATCTCATTTCATTTCCCCATTTTTCTTCTAACTCTCTTTTAAGATCCTTTATGCAATTTCAAAGAATGCCTTGTGAAATAGAAACCATCTCATGTGTCTCTTTGAGGCTTCTTCTTGAGTTGCGTTGCCTTTAGGAACCTCAGGATTTGAGGTCTGTTCTCTCTCTCCATAAAATCTGTCTATGGTGAGAGTTCTTTTTTAGTTTTTTATTCATTTTTTTTAAGACTTGAGGTCTGTTCAATGCAAAGGAGCCACTGCTGCTTTAATATGCCCTGGGCTAATTCTGCTGATTGATTTCCAGTGCTGAGTAATAGGGCTAGGTTTGGTGTTCTTCTGGGGTTCTCTGGTTTACAATTTGTCTTTTACAAAAGGCAAATCTGCCAAACCACTTGCTTGCAACACAGGACACTCTGTCCTGTGAGCCTAAGAGGCTCCCAGAAGATTCCCAGGTGCATGGAAGCTGCAACACTCTGACTCTTTGCTCTAGGTTCTTTCCCTGGTCTCCCTATGCTGTAGTCAGGATTCGGCAGACTGTCCCCCCTGCCCAATTGAAACAGACCTGTTCTGAAGTTCTTCCAAAGTATCTTCTTCTAGAAATGTGCTGTATTTCAAATATTTGTGAATTCTTTGACTTCAAAACCACTTTTGAGGCCTAATCTGCTGTTGGTTTGAGAGAAGTTTAGAGGAGGTTACAGAGAGTGTTGTTTGCTCTCCACCATCTTGACTCTGCCACCAGAAGTCCAACAATTTAAGTTTTTAAAAGGCATATATTTTAAAAAAAGCATGTATCAAAAATAGACTCAAAGGCAGGTAATGGAGGGTGAATTAATTAATACATGGTACCATAATCCTGACAGGGATACAGTTGCTGGATGAGAACCACAAAAAGCTTTGTTTTGTTTCCTTTTATCTGCTTTAATAGAAAAGGAAACAGAAAAAAAGAATTGCTGGTCATGGTAAATAAAACAATGATAAAAATTGGTAGGTAGTATATAGATCTGCTCTGTATTTGTTTTCTGTTTTCTGTAAAAGAAATGATACTTGGACTGGAAAGAACAGAATAAAAATCATTAATAGAGAATTGAAACTCCCAAAATGTACAAGATAGCAGGAGAAAGCACCTTGAGGAGAGTCATATCATCAAATCCAGATGAACTCTATCACAAGATATTGAAATCACAAACAAATGTGATTGCTGAGTCCTTAAGTGTTAGTTGAAAGATCATATAGAATGAAATGTTTTGCATGACTATCCATGCCTAAGTCACATCAAATTGCTTGCCTTCTCAAAGGTGAAGGAAGGCGATAGGAAAAAAGGGAGAGAATTTGAAATTCAAAGTTTTAAAACATGAATGTTAAAAATTATTTTTACATGTAACTCAGGAAAAATAAAGTACTAAATAAAATCACGGTTTTAAAAAAGATCATATAAAAATAACAGGAATTGAGAAGGGACAATGTTAGCATTTTTTTAAAGCAAAAGGATGGAGTCATCAAGTCATGGGCCATTGAGATTTCTTTGATTGTCAAAAAAAATACTAGAATATATTATTAACAGGGTGGTTAGAAAAGAAAATCATGATCACAAAGAATCAACATGGCTCCATCAAGAACTAAAAATTCTCTTTTAAGGTAAACTACCAAAATGGAAAGTTACATATACCATCAGTCACAATTATTTCTCAGCAGTTTTGCTTAACAGTTTTTTCCCCCACAGGAAGGCATTATAGGATTTGTTTATGGGGAAGTGACTGATGTGTCAAAACAAAATGTATCACTAAAAACTAATTAGCTTTTTTTTTCTAGAAAAAGATAGTACCTGTCACTGAAACGACATAAGTATATTTTATTCTGGAAGTTCTAAAATTTGGGATTATTCTCCTAACTGTGCCTTCCCTTGACACTGAAGTTGTGAATATTTACATTAAAATCATGGTCACTATGACGTTAAAAAAGGAATGAATAACCCCAGAAAAATCTGATTTCATTTCTTACCAGGGCCTCCAGGTAGATCAGGGGAATGCCATAGCTCTGGCTTACCTAGATATCGACAAAGCATTAAAAAAGTCCCATATTCTTGCAAGTAGAGATTGATTGATTATTTATTTTTCTATCTCTTTGTGCCTAGCATAGTACCTGGAACATTAGTAGGCATTAAAAAATGTTTGTTGATTGATTAATTGAAAGATGGAGAGATGGTTAGTAGAACATTGGTAGAAATAGGGCAGCTAGGTGGCACAGTAGATATAGTGCCAGGCCTGGAGTCAGGAGGATCTGGTTCAAATTCAGACTCAAGATACTTACTAGCTGTGTGACCCTGGACAATTCGGCCTCAGTTCCTCATCTGTAAAAACAAGCTGCAAAAAATGTCAATCCATGTCAAGATTCTCTAGAATCTTCACCAAGAAAACCCTAAATGGGGTCAGGAAAGGTTAAACATGATTAAATAAGAAGAGGTAGATTCAGAACTAGTTGAATAATTAGGCCAAAAGAATAATTATCAATGGCTCAATATCAACTTAAAATAAAAGTCATTAGTAGAATACCTTAGAGATTTAGGCTTACCTCTACATTTTTAAAATATTTTCATCAATGATTCAAATAAATGTATAGACGGCATAGTTATCATATTCACAACTGGAATGAATAGCTAAAACACTAAGGATTCACATAGGTTCCTGATAAGCAAGGACACTAGGTTGAGCCCTTAAGATTAAATTTATCGGGATAAATCAAAAAAATCTCAGAATTGTTAATGGGAAGGGATTTCTCAGAGGTCATTTGGTTCAAAGCAGACCTCAACAAAAATTCCTCCTACATCAAATCTGACAAGTGAGATCATCTTACTTGTTTCCCGATGTCTAGAAAAAATAACATCCTGAGTCATCTCATGCCACTTTTGGATTGCTTTGGTTTTGGAGGAAGTTGTTTCTTAAAAGAAGTCAGAATTTGCCTCTTTGCAAATTATACTCAAAGTTCTGTCCTCTTGAGCTAGCCAGAATAAGTCCAGACCTTCTTTGCAAAGGCACTCAAATATGTGTATTAAATCATTACAATGTTCAATCCTAATTCTTCTCTTCTTCAGGCTTAACATTCTCAGCTACTTCAATCAATCCTCACAAAACATGAATTTGATCCCAGGAGTCTGCTAGTAAATATTTAATAACTGGTTCTCAAAAAAATGTTCAGTGACATACTTTTTTGTTTGTTTTTTAATAAAATGTTTTGTTTATTTTTATAGTTAATGATACTTCATTTTTTTCCAATTCCAAATATAGTTTTGAACAGTCATTTAAAAAAATTCATGAGTGCCAAATTTTTCTATCTCTCTTCCCTCCCCAAGACAGTAAGCAATCTGACATAGGTTACACATGTACAATAATTTTAAACATATTTCCATGTTAGGTTGTGAAAGAAAAATCACAACAAAAGGGGAAACCATAAAAAAAAAAAGAAATAACAGTGAAAATAGTGTTTTGGTCTGCATTTGGTCTCCACAGTTCTTTCTCTGAATGTTGATGACATTTTCTATCACAAGTCTATTGGAATTGTTTTGGATCACTGTATTACTGAAAAGACCTAAGTCTATCATAATAGACCGTCACACAATGTTGCTGTTACAGTGAACAGTGTTCTCCTGATTCTGCTCACTTCACTCAGCATCAGTTCATGTAAGTCTTTCCAGATTTTTTTCTGAAATCTGCCTGCTCATTATTTCTTATAGTTACAAGTTGGTTGGTAGAAGATAGTGGCTCCTTTTCCACATGGGTTCATTCTATAGATGATGGCTTGGGCTAGAATGGGGAGCAGTGCTGAAAGCAGAGTTGATGGCCTGGGGGTAAAGAGAAGGTGCTTTTATTCTAGCTCCTAAGAGCCAGTTCTTAAATTTTTCAATGTATCCATGTACAACTTGGAAATCAGCACTATAGATTGACTTCATTTTTTTTTTTGGTTGATTGTCTCATGTTAATAATACAGATTCAACTTAAGAGTGTAACTTGCTATAAGCACATTAGGAGAGCAAGGAATAGCTTACCTGTCAAATCTTTGGAGAAGGGAGGAAATGATGAAATAAAGAACATTTATGAAATGCAAAATAGAAAATTTTTATTACATTAAATTTTTTAAAATTGCACAAACAAAACCAATGCAGCCAAGATTAGAAGAAAAACAAAAAGATAGGCAACAATCACTGTTTCTGATAGAAGTCTCATTTCTCTAGGCAGCTAGATGGTGCAGTGGATAAAGCACCAGTCCTGAAGTCAGGAGGACCTGAGTTCAAATCTGTTCAAGTCATTTTTCAAATACAGAATGAAGTCAAATTTATAAGGATACCGTGACCCTAACCAAAGAAAAAATGAGATCTACTTGTTTTTCATTATAGCATTCCAACTCTTTGTGATCATTGCTTCTTTTGCTTTTTGCTCAATTTGACATTTATATACATAAACTTAATAGGCTACCTAGACAGAAAACAGTTTTTTTTTTAAAAAAAAGACTCATAGCTGAACCTGAAAGAGATAAATATTCTGCCTTTCATACTCCAAGACCAAATCAACATTATCATACCTATTGACTGTCAGCAATTCAAAACTGCTATTCAAGGTGCTGTATAGCCTCAAATTTATATGATTGAATGGATGGATAGATTGATGTATGGATAAATAAAAAAGCATTTATTAAGTGCTTATTATATATATATATATATATATATATATATATATATATATATAGTACTATGTTCAGCACTAGGAATACAAGTAGAAAAGCAAGATAATCCTTAACTCATAGGGGTTCACATTTCAATAGAGAAAGCCATCACATATTAGAGCCATTACCTGCTAGTCAGATGAAAAGGGTCAGTAGTCTTTAGGATGTAAAGAATGCAGATAAGCATATTCTTTAACAGTATTTGTTCTTATAAAACAATATCCTTTTCTGAGGTTGAACTATTAGAGAGTGCCAAGACATTGATGATAAAAACTTTCAATTTTGGTTTGACAGTAGCTGTGGCAGGGTTGAGAGAGGGGGCTGAGCACTAGCAGGGAAAGTTACTAGATTTCATTTCAAAAGGAGTTGTTCCTTTGGATGATGGTTGCAGGGGATAGATTGAAAGTAAAATAGGTGAGGGACAGGTATTGCTGTTTAGGAATTATAGGTTTATCTGCCTAGGAGTGACAGGTTGGTTGGTAGAAGATAGTGGCTCCTTTTCCACAGGGGTTCATTCTATAGATGATGGCTTGGAGTAGAATGGGGAGCAGTGCTGAAAGCAGAGTTGATGGCCTGAGGGTAAAGAGAAGGTGCTTTTATTCTAGGGATTCTTGGATTAGATATCTGGAGATGCATCCAGTGGGGTCTAAATTTTAACCCCAGGGATCCTTACTGCTAGTTTAAATTAGGTTGCCTGTTGTGTGTGTGTGAATAATTTGGTCCCTGAGAATGGATCCAGGGGAAATGACTTTCATCAAATATCTTGAGCTCTAGGGTTGCCTCTGGGTGATATAGCTTTTGGCCATTGGATTAGTCATTTTTTTCCCCTAAAATTCAGAGTGAACTGCTTTAGGGTAATATTTTCCAGACTATTTTCTCTAGAACCTCAAGTAAATGTCAATGTCAGCAGTATTTTCCTTCCAAAATATTAAAATATGAAACTATGCTAGAAACCTTTAAACAAGGAACAAATGAGACAAGTGTGTTGTATAAGAGATTCATGTTTAGGTTTAGGTTTGATTAGATGGTCTTTGTTCAGTCAGGTTGTGTAGTTAATAGAATATTGTATTTGGAGTGAGGAAAATCTGGGTTCAAATCTTACCTCAGACATTTATTAGCTGTGTCACCCTGGGTAAATAACATGGCGCCTCAGTTTCCTCATTTGCAAAATGAAAAGATTGAACTTGCTTTTAAGATTCTGTCTACTTTTAAATCTATGATCCTCTGACCCTTCCAAAGGACATGTAAGTTAATATTAATTTTAATTGTTAAGTTAATATTATAAGTCTATGGTCTCCAAATGTTTTGAAGATGATTTTAGGACAATTTACAGTTTTGCTTAGGGATTAAGTCAATGGTCTGTAATCAGACACTCATCTGTGTAGGTTGGAATGCTCCAGATACAGGTATTCTTATTTTAATTTTAGTTCCAAGGAGGTTTTTTTTTAATAAAATATTTTGATAACTATGTCAATATAATTTTTTTCCTTTGTAATCCTGTATGTTTTCTTTTATGTATTTAAAATATTAATCTAAGAAGGGGTCCATAAACTACACCAGAATGCCAAAGTGGCCTGGAATATGAAAAATGTTAAGAATCTCTTGTCTAGAGATTTCCACTCCAATAAAGAATAGAAAAGAAATGAAAATTTCAGAAAGCTTCCATGAAACAGCTTCCAATTCCAAGTACACACAGTGGTCTCATCCTCCTCTGATCTATTATGGCATTCATTCTGCACACTGCCTACATTATTAATTAACTTTTTATGTGTTTATTTCCCCCAACAAACAAGAAGTTTTTATTAAGCATCTCATATATACGTGTCTCTCTGGTAAGTGTTGTTATATTAAAATTACCTGGGTCTTAATCTCAAAATAAGCTCACAGTCTAATTAGGATATACCACATTTAAATATACACACACATATATGTATGTATGTATAAATTAATAATCCAAGATGATAAAATATGATAGGAGTGAAGAAAAATCTAGCCAGAATAACCTAGACAAGTATAAGGTTGTAAAGAACACTTTCAGTTGCTAGAGGTGAAGAGGACCACCAATAAGAAAAGAATTAAGAGCTACATGAGCCTTGGGAAAAAAAAAAGGTTTCAATAGATGAAGAGAGAGTAAATTCTAGGCATGCAAAATAACCTATACGAGGTTTAGAGAAGGGAGTGAGGTATGAGATTAAATTAAAGCCCATTTCCAGTAGTATCATTTGGTTGAAGTTTAGAGTATATGAATTAGACTGGAATAAAAGTAAGGTAGGAAGGATAGTTTGGAGTCAGAATTATAGACGAAGTCTAAATGCCAAGCTCAAGAGTTTCTATTTCTTCTTCTGGATGACAGAAAGATAATGAAGGGTATTAATCATGGTTTTGTTTTTTGTTTCTTTTTAATCAGAAAGCCTTTTGCTTTTTTTTATCTACAAACTTTAGCACAGTACCTGACATATAGTGGTAGGTACTTAATAAAGACATGAAGAAAAATCAAAATAAAATGATACCTTGATAATTATTTTCTATTATCTGTTTAAAATGATTGTATATGCTGAAATATTGCTTGCTGGAAGGGAGAGGTAAGGGAAGGAGGGAGAAAAAAATTGAAACTCAAAAATCTTACAAAAAATGAATGTTATAGCATCTCCACTCTCTCTGTTATTGTTTGCTTGCATTTTTTTTCCTTCTCAAGTTTTTTTTACTTTACTTTCTTACTTTTGATTTTTCTTATGCATCAAGATAACTATATAAATATGATTACATATATTGTATTTAAGATATACTTTAACATATTTAAAAATGAATGTTAAAAAATTATCTTTACATGTAATTGGGAAAATAAAATACTATTAAGTAAAAAAGAAAATGAAATGTTCCCTCTTAAAATTTGTCTTTTACTATCATCAACAAAGCTTCCACATATGTCTTACTCTGAAAGATTATCAGGTCATGCAAGTTCTTAAAGCCCATGCCAATCAATGCATTGGGAAGATTATGTTGGAAAATTCACCAAATATTGAGAGGGAAGAGAAAAGAAGCAGTTAGAAATATAATAGCTAAGAAGTAATGTACCAACACTTTGAACTGAGACCATATGTGGAAAGGGAGGACAGATATTATGTATAAAGGAATCATCAACAGACCTTCACATCTGATCCATTTGGCGTGGGGGATTGAGGAAAAGTCAAGGATGATGCTTGGGGAGGAGAGGGATATGATGAGAATATCTCCCAAAACAGGAAAACAGGAAGAAGGGATAAATAAGCTTAAGAACCACTATGTGTTCAGCTTTGGATAATCTGTTTTATTTTCCTGGGAAATAATGGTGTAGAACTATAACTCAAAAGAGAGACTGGGGATAGATGTATTTGGAAGTTATGAGCATAGAAGTAATCATTGAAGATGTGGGAATAGATGAGATTTCCAAGGGGAAAAGTACAGAGAAGAAATTGATGACAGAATCTTGGAGGATATCCACATTTAGGTCATAGAAGGAAGATAATGAACCTGATAAAATCCTTTGGGGCCTAGTCAAAATATCTTATACTCTTTTGTATCCCACACCCTCCAATGCTCAAAGAATTCTGACATTCACATAATAAATGCTAAGTAAATATGTGTTGATTGTATTAAGAAAAGGAACCAAAATAATTTTGGTCATGTCAGAATGCTGTCTTTCTAAGTTTTTGAAAAGGGTGCTTCTCATTAATTTTCTATGAATTAATAAATTCATTAGTTCATAGAAAAGATGTTTGCTTCCTCCTGCTCAGTGGCCTCATCACTGTCAAAAAGATTAAGCTTTCCCACAGCAATCAATAGTTTTTTTCCCCACTGTTATCCAATATAGTCTCCATTTCACTCAAGCTAGTTGACTCACTATTCATTGGACATTCTTGTCTCTGACATAATTTCTTTTTTTGCCTTTGCTGACATCATTCCTACTAACCACAATAAACTCCTCCCACTGTCTGATTTGAATCCTATCTATCTTCCTTCAACTCTTAGCTCCTGCAGGAAGCTTTTGTGTTCCAGTCTCCAATAATCTTTCCTTCCTCTTCCATTTAGCATCTGGTCAATGTGATTCCTACATTCATTAGATATTCTCAGAGGTGGTTTAGAAAGGAACTGAGGAGATTTGTTGTTGTCTGTTGTTTATTCATGACCAATTCTATGTTTTCTTGGCAAAGATACTGCCCATTTCTTTCTTCAATGTGTCACCATTTTTTACATTTGAGAAACTGAGGCAGAGTTAAGTGACTTGCCCCGGGACACAGAGTTGGTAATCTCTCTTTTTTTTTGACTTCTCAAAGGCATTTTATTTTTGTCAGTCATTTAGCATCAAAACCTTTTTTTCTTTTTTTTTAATAACTTTTTATTGACAGAATCCATGCCAGGGTAATTTTTTACAACAGTATCCCTTGTACTCACTTCTGTTCTGATTTTTCCTCTCCCTCCCTCCACCTCTTCCCCCAGAAGGCAAGCAGTCCTATACATGTTAAATAGGTTACAGTATATCCTAGATACAATATATGTGTGCAGAACCGAACAGTTCTCTTATTGCACAGGGAGAATTGGATTCAGAAGGTATAAATAACCTGGGAAGAAAAACAAAAATGCAAATAGTCTACATTCATTTCCCACTGTTCTTTCTTTGGGTATAGCTGCTTCTGTCCATCATTGATCAATTGAAACTGAATTAGGTCTCTTTGTCAAAGAAATACACTTCCATCAGAATACATCCTCAAAACAGTATCGTTGTTGAAGTATATAATGATCTCCTGGTTCTGCTCATTTCACTTAGCATCAGTTCATGTAAGTCTCTCCAAGCCTCTCTGTATTCGTCCTATTGGTCATTTCTTACAGAACAATAATATTCCATAACATTCATATACCACAATTTACGCAACCATTCTCCAATTGATGGGCATCCATTCATTTTCCAGTTTCTAGCCACTACAAATAGGGCTGCCACAAACATTTTGGCACATACAGGTCCCTTTCCCTTCTTTAGTATCTCTTTGGGGTATAAGCCCAGTAGTACAGAACTGGTAATCTCTAAAATTGGTCTTGTACTTGGATCCCCTTGACTCCAAGCTCAGAGCTATATTCACTGCACCACCTAGTTACCCACCAACCTCAAGAGGCCAGCAGAACAGAGTTATTTCACAGGTTTGCTTCCTGTAATATATAAAATACAGAGCTGGGAGGAGACCAAGTACTTACCAGTGTTTCAGCATTCTGGGAAAAGATAAAAAAGTTAGTCCTTGCCTTCATTATGAAGGCACCCAAAAGTACCATAGAAAGATCCATTGTTAGCATAAGTATGTAGCACATATGCTTGAGAAATGGCATAAACAATACAAGGGGAAGTGTATCCAGAAAAGTTTCTAGGCTAAACATATAATGAAAATGAAAGACAACAGACAAAATCCCATATCCTCTAATGATATCTTAGATACTATAAAAACTAGAGAAAAGTCTTTAGTTAGTCAATCAAATCAATAACCAAGCATATATTTTAAATGCTTACTATGTGGATAAGCATTGGGCTTAGCTCTGGGGACAGGAAGATAAAAATGTCCCTATCATCAAGGGAGTCATGTTCTAATGGGAGAGGAAAAAATGTAAAGAACTATGTACATACAAGATATGGTCATTGTAAATGGATGTAATCTCAAAAAAAAAAAAAAAAAAAAAAACAGGGTGGGGAGGAGAGACACCTGGAAAGGCTTCTTTGCAGGGCATTTGAACCGAGTTGAAAAAAGTCAGAAAATGCAGGAAACAGAAAAGAGGAAAGAGAATAAACATTCTAAATGTATGTGACAGTCAGTCAAATAGAGTATTTATTCAAGATACAGCAAGAAGGTCATTATCACTGTTTTATAGCATGCAAAGGAGTAAAGTAGGAGACTAGAAAGATAGAAAGAAGCTAAATTGAAGAAATACAGAAAGATATAGGCAAGAATTACATAGAAGATTTCAAAGGAGTGCATCTTGTACAAGTGAAGACAATTCCTACACTCCTTTCTCCAAGAAGCTTCTTCTCATGAAGAAAAATCAATAGCCAAGTGATATTTTCATAATTATTTTTATTATCATTGATAAATCTCTGTAAAAAGTACTATCCTGATGCCTACGTGTCATTGGAGTGATGTTGAGTTTGAACTGAAGTAAATACTAGGGGAATATAGGCTCTGACAAAGTTAGAAAGGTTTCAAATACAAACCTAAAACTGGACTCTATGTCTGTCATATCTGAGGATTAACCTAGTTGGGTTCAGAGAAGTCACTGGTAGGTGGGCCATAGGGTACAGTTATAGCCCAAGCAATATCTAACTCTAGCTACAAAAATCTAGCTCCAAAGAAGACTAGCTACAAAATCTTAAATGGACTGCCATCCACCTCAGTAAAAGAAATCACTGAAGTGTTATTGATAAAATCACATTGGGGTGGGAATGGGTGAAAATAGGAGAAAAACCATCCATTTTTATGCTAGATTACCTAAGCAACCAGAGAAAAATCATGTTTAGGATTTTTGTTTTACTTAAATCATTCAGATAGCATGCCATTGATAAAATAAATGCCAACCTTTCAGTGTGCTGAATATATCTGATGCAACAAAGGACGTAGATTGTAACTAATGTGTTGGATTTTTAATCTTTAAAAAAGTAAAAATAGCTATAATTTATTATAAAAACTTGGGAAAGGAAGGGGATGAGAAACTCCAATACGTGAGAACACTTTGTCATTCAAGTAAAAAACAGATTTATATAGATTTCAGGCAGCCATTCTTCATATACATTTAAGGAGATAAAATCACACTTTTCAGTGGGTGATACCCACTAAGATATTTGGTTTAAATTGCTCTGTTTTGGACTTCTACAGATTTCTTTTTCTTGAACTGGCAACTTGTTCCAATATAGTGATTCCCATTTCCCTGAATGTGAATAGAGATAGGAAATCATAATTTTCTGTTTTATCTTTGGCTTTGTTCAAATAATTCAAGACATTTGAAGGCTGGTTTATGGAACTTGGAACAAGGAGTACTATTTGCTACACATTTCACCCATTGGTCTCTCACCTGTAAAACCTATCTCTCCATCACTAACTAAACCTATGAACATTTACTAGTAAAAGTATATTTGTACCACCCCCTCTAAACCTGAGCACAAGGTTAAAAATATGTTTGAAATCCTGATACTGTAGAGCTGGGAGGTCATGTAAATATTATACAGCACCAGTCTATGACTTTGGATTTGTGAGTTTTCCTAATGAGAGCTGTCAAATGCTTGTTACTTGAAAATAAATGCTCTTTGGCTGCTTTTTTGCTCCTGATTAAAAAGAAAGCAAAACTGTAACCCAATTCTTAAACAAATTTTAAATGGTATCATCATTGCTAATGCTTCTTTTACAATTCAGTTCATCACTGCAGGCAAATCAGCCTCTCATTCATAAATTCTCTGATTGTCAAAACAACGTACATGATCGTTTATCATAATGTAATAAATCTTGGAAAGCAATCATAACATAAAGAAGACGTTCTCTTAGGTACAGTGCAACCTATTTTGATATATTTTCAGGGCCAGTTATGATTGGGTATTCACTAATTTGTTGCTAGGAGCAACATAATATTTTGTATTGGAAACATTCAGAGTATTAATGGCTCTATCATGTTATATTTGAATTTTCTGAGTGGGATTTCGTAAGCTTCAGCACTAGCAGTTCTTCAGATGGTAAAAAATGAACCTCTTTGGTTAAACATTTTTTCTTTTAAAAATTTATTTTATATTCATAATTCAGATGAAACCAATCTTACCATACCTGGATTCATATATATGCCATTGAAATAAATATAGCCAAAAGAATTGGAAGATCACAGATTCAGAGTTGGAAAAGATCTTTCAGACCATCTATTCTGAACCTTTTACATATGAAGGAACTGAGTCACAAAGACTTATTCACAGTCATACAGATAGTGTTTCAGGCAGAATTTGAACCCAGGTCTTCCTTACTCTAAATCCAGTGCCTAAACCATTACACCATATCACATTCCACAGTGGTTCTGGTTAATCACTGGCTACATGGACAAAACACCAAAGGAGCCCAAAACACTACTGGCAAAGCTACAAAATCTGTGCTGTGGTGAAAAGGAATGACATTTTTTTTTTTAGCCTTTATACTTATTGCTACTATAGTGTTCAGAGATGCAACACATGAAGAGTTAAAAGATTCCTTGTGTTATCTGGTTAAGAAAATTAAGGCAAAGGAAATTCCTAATGATAAGAAATGGAAGTTTGTAGTATAGGGAAGGAAGTAGCAAGTTTTCCACAATAGATGGTTTGAGGACATTTACATATTATATCCCACTCAAATGAATGTTAATCCTCTCCCCCATTTTGATTTTTGACAAATTTATAACTAATTTCCAAAAGTATAGTGAATTGCCATCAATGCAATGGATGATGAATGGAAAGATATTCTTCAAATCACCAGTATAGGTGGATTAGGAGGTAAATATTTAATCTATGAGTTTAGCATCCAGGGGAAGGAGACTGTATCACATGCTTCCTAGGATTAAATAGTTTGTGTCTTCTATGTTCCTCTTCTGGTTTTCATTATATTCCAGACATAGGTCTTTTAGGGGCAGGAAGATATCTATGCCAAAGAATAGAGAGTTAATGTTGCTTGTGGGATGTAAGTTTTAATGCTAAAATTGTTATAAATGTTAGAACCATTATCATTGTTTTTTTCCAATTTTCTGATATCATATAGGTAGGGTCTTTTCCACTGGAAAATTAGTCCTAAAGTTATCTTTTAGGTTAACATTCCACTAATTAATTGCGATATCAACACTTCTTATCTGAAGTGCAAATCATCACAGAACCCTTTACTAGCTAAACATTATTCTAGTTGACTAGAACTTAACATACCAAACCCATCATTATAACTGAATGGAAGAATTAATTTAAAATGGTTTTGGCATACAAGCAGCCACAGGAAAGATAGTTACTAGTTAGACAATTGAGGAATAATTTTAATGATTCATAAGGCATATTTCCTATTGGAGTTCTAGAAATTGGGAACCATTATCATTATATCCTTGTCCTTGAAAAAGAATCATTTTCAGATACATGTTTGAGCTCTTCTCTCTCTGCATAAGGGAAAATCTGCTGTAAACACTTGGCATTTAGACTTTACCTTCCTTACTTCCTGACATGTTAAAATGTATTTGTCAGAGAGAAGGTGAACCACATTATAACTCTGCAATCTACTCTGTCAAAAAAAATGAAAATCTGTTGGAGTCACTTTGATGAAAATATATCTCTGATCTTCCCAGAAGGATCTAGTCCCATCACTCAAGGCAATTTCCTGGCCTAATTTATCACCATTCTACTCCTGTATAATCAGTCTACTTTCATGCACCTTACTACTGACCAGGTGTATGAATTGCATCACTCTCCAAATTTCTGTCATTATATTTCATTTATTCAGCAATGAATTGATCAAACACTAGTCTGCCTTCTGTCATGGAAAACATATCTTCCTTCAGGAAAAGAAAGGACCTGTAAGAGCAAGTTTCTTCATTAAAAAAAAAAATTTTTAAAGTCTCTATCAACAGAAAGCAAAACCCCAAATGATGAGATATATTATGAAAATTTACAATAAGGTTGAGTTTTTCAAAGCAGAACCAACTTCACATTGACAATGTGGAATACAGGTGCTCTACATATTGAATCCTGTTGGTCTTTTTTTTCTCATGATCTTGTCTCTTTAAAATTATTGCTTCCTGCTAAGTAATATTCCTGACAGTCAAAGAGACCAAATCCACATTTGAACATAAAGGCATATTCCTATCCATCTCAGGATAGTGTAAGCTCATTGATGTGCAGGATTTTTAGACTAGAAATCTTTTATCACCATTGTCATTAAAACCGTACACATGTGGGAAATGAGGTCAGCCCAGAGCCAATATTTGTAAGAAACAAGAGAATATTCAACATTTACTAATGTCAAAGGTGGAAACCCTAATGTTCTCCATATGCACTTCTATGCTACATTGAAAAATTAAATGAACTTTTTATATTTTATGTTGTGCTGAAGAAAAAATATATATGCAAATCATTTAAAAATCCTAATTCCACCCTGCTGCTTTGACTTAAAACTCTCAACCTCATGTACACAACTGTTGTATAGATTCCAATTCATATGTAGCCTGAGAGACATTTAAGTTAATTCATTTTTGGTCTTTAGCTTCTTAAGCATACCCTGATGACATCTGACTAGAATTCCCTAGAAACCACTGAATTCATATCTTTATCAGGTTGAAATGCAATTTCTTTGGAACAATCTAGTTTCAAACACTTGTTTAGGGGACCCATTCAAACAAAATCTTTTTAGTTACTGTAAGGCCCATTGATTTTCTAAAGTATTTTTCTCCTTCTGCTTTATATGAAGCCAAGCCTTTCATTGTATTCTACGGTCATTTCTGACTATATCCCATAAAGCTTTAAAAATAATCCTGCACCATTTTGTACTGTGTCTTACCACTACAGGCTAAAATTACACAGACACACACACACACACAGAGAAATATATATACACATAAACTTATGGGTATATATATTTCCATTATAATCTAAGTGAGTCTTTATAATACAAACCTTAATTTGCCAATCACAAATGGGATAAGAACTCAATGGCACTTTATAGTAATGAGTTACAAAGTCAACATAATTTCAAAGGAAATATTGGTGATGTTCATTGGTATCCTTTCTTTCAAAAGTAAAAAATATGATATTAATAAACATTTTTAAAAGCACAGTATGAAAAAATGAATTCAAAACCGAGCAAAGTAAATGTTATATTTTGCTTTCTAATACGGGGGTGGGGTGGGGAGGAAGAGGAGAGAGGTTTATCTTGAATAATGGCTTAAAAGATTAATCAGTTACTCCTTTCACAGTCTCATATATATATATATATGTCACAGAAGAAAATAAATCGGCATTTTGAGGTCCTGGATAAAATGTTATTCAAATTACCTACATATTCATTTAAGCACAGACTTAGCTTTCTGCATAACCTCCACGGAAATCTTTCTCATACAAAGAAAGCAGTAGGAATAAACTTTACATCAAAAGCAAGTTCTTCTGGTACCACATCCACAATGTTTATCCCAGTGGGATATGATACAGTATGTGCAATTGCTATGTTTCACAATAATTATAAAGAGAAATAACATGTGGTATGAATAGAAAGTGTAACAAAGAACAGCAGCATATGGTAAAATAAACAACCGGTTATGTCAAAACTAATAACTTATTTACTCATGCAGAGTCAATGAGTTAAGAGGTCAGATGAACCCAGTTGTTTTGCCTTTTCACTACACATGGGGAGGATTCTTTTTGATTGGGGAAGGGCGTGAATTATTTGTTTTCAGGATCATTATGGAGATTACTAGAAATCTACAGGTTTTCATTTGTGGCATCTGCACAAGCATTTGTTAATATTATTCCAAAAAAGCCTGGAGTTCCAATGGGAATCTTTGTAACTTTTTTTTGTTAAAGAGATGGGTGCATCATAAGACTTTGTGTCATAAATAGAGCATTCACTCTTATAGAAAACAACATCTGTCTTTTTTAGGGATAGAGGTAATTGTGCTGTGTGGCATCCAGAGCATCTTTAAGATGTTATGTATCATTGTGTACTTTAAAAAGCAGTGTACTTTTCATTGATCTTTCCAGTTCATTTTGATTTAAAATGCAGATCTTTCCTCCTCATTGAAATCTTCACATTTTTATTTATAAATGTATAGGAAAAATCCATTTCAGACATATGCAGCTCCATAAATTAGGTTTTGTGGTTGAAACAGTATGCGCTTATGTCATGGATTGAACATCCTCCTTTATTAGAATGCTATTTATTGCCACCAGCTGCAGTGCTTAGCTAAGAAAGTTCTTGACACCAGCGATTGCTTTTCAGCACCAATGCTTCCGGCTGCTAACAGGGGCTTCTATTTCCAAACGTAGCCACCCCTCTTAAGCTCTTCCTTCTGCTATGCAGATACCTTGTGTCATTGTTACTGGTAGGAGTAGATGGGGGAAGGGACCAAACCCACTAATACTCTATGATCTCCCAGGCTGTAAATCGTTCATGGCTTGGAGATTTCTCGCCAAATATCACTGGCATGAGAGCTGTCAACTGTGTTCAGGAAATCTACCCATCAGTAATGGATTTTAAAAAATTAAGATGTGACTTTAGCTCGGGAGCGGAATGGGCCTTTCACAGAGTCATTGGCATGTACTTTGGGATGAGAAGCAAAGTGCCTATCAGCTGTAGACACTGGTCTCTATTTTATTGCATTTTTACAGCAGGGAAAACTAGACAAAGGTAATTACTCTTCTTCTGTTAAAGGCTATTATTACACTTGCATGAACAGTTAACACTGCTGTTATTTTCTCTACTGCCTCTGTCCGTGGCATTCAGACTACCCAAGCAGCAAAGACATAGAAGTGGTGGTCTCAGCTCATTTCGTACTGTGCAGTCAGTCAGCTCTCTTTGCGAGGTAAATCTTCCAAAACCACAAATGTGTGTGCCAACACACTGGCAAATCCCATTATTTGTTGACAGGACCTGTGTCCGTGTCTTCTGCTCACCAGTTTTAACACTGACTCCTTTTTCATGCCTTTACACATAATTGGGCTCCCCAAGCCCCCAGAGTGAACTGTGGCAGCCAGTGACAAGAAGAGACCTCTCCTCCGTTAACATGGAAACGGAATTTCCCTTCTCTCTTCTAGAACAGAAATTCCCTTTAGGTCAAGGTTGAGGTTTTCTGCGATGTGGGGAGGGTGAGCTTACACACAAGATGCCTTAACCTGTGATCCCCGGGAGTTGGCTTGAAGTGGTGTCAGGCCCTCAAGCCTTCATAAGCACAAAATTTCTCTCCTTGACTAAACAAGAGTGCAAGCAGAAAATTGATTTCCAGACATTACCTTTGCGACACAGCCTGAAAATTAGAGCTTCAGGGAACTATTCGCCCCACCCGTGAGCTCAAGCAAAGACAGGCCCTGAGTATTCATCATCTTTGTCTTAGCAATGCAGCTGTTAAACCTTGAGGTCCCCTATCTAAATGGAGTCATTGCCCGATGTGTTTCTTCTATTTTGGATTTTGCTTGGATTTTGTCAGGGGACTAGGTTAAAAACAATAAGGATATGCTGCCATTATTTACAGTAACTTTCACCTGAAGTTCACCTACCACTTCACAGGCAACTACTATTACCCACATTATGACAGGAGAGAAACAGGGAGCATAGAAATGTCATCTCTGATTTCCCCAGTGTCATCCATGAAGTCGGAAGAGCTGACAAGTACTTCTGCTAACACCCAACTTGCTTTCCTTGCTCCCCTTCTAGCATCAAAGTAAATGGAAAGGGTAGCAAGTTCCATAGCATCCTGTGCCCTCTAAAATGGAAATATTGTAGTGAAAAGGAGACATGTCATTTCCTGAGAAAGTGTTATCTTGCTTCAAAAGGATAGGTAACAGCCAAAGGTCACTCAATCATGATCTTATAAGTTTGAAGACTGGATAAAACCTTCCTAATATGCCATAGCCATTCATAGAATTGAGCTTTATTATTTGTTCTTTAAGGGAGTGGGTCTAGAAGAGGCACAAACTCATGTACTTAAGACAATTAGGGTCAACAGAAGAGGAAGGGAGAATCATGAACGTAGCCAAATAAACATTGCCACTAGAAGCATCACTCAAAGGATAGGCTTGTGGGAATAAGCAGAAGAAGCCCAATCATCGAGATCCCTTACTTTAAAAGCTATAATAAAAGGCATAAAACATCTTTCTTATATTTTTTTTACATTTGAAAGTGAACTATAAACATCAGTTAATGCTCTCTTAAAAAATAATTAAGATTAAGGGCAGCTAGGTGGCACAGTGGGTAGAACACTAGCCCCGAAGTCGGGAGGACTTGAGTTCAAATTTGACCTCAGACACTTAACATTTCCTAGCTGTGTGACCTGGGCAAGTAGCTTAACCCCAATTGCCTCAGGGGAAAAAACTTTAATAAAAATAATTAAGATTCTGCATACATCTAAAATGAGTAGGTAATTAACTTTAAACCATTTGAGTCACTTCAGCAATGAAGCTTAGCACAGTACCTGGCACATAGTAGGTACTTAATAAATGCTTATCGATTATTACTAATGGTGATGTTGGTCAAACACATTGAAACTTAAAACATTGAAGAAAAAAGAGTTGGACCTGTTTATGAGTGTGTTTCTCTTTATAAACAGAGAATCTAAAATAACCTTTCTATCTTGGATTTCCAGTTTTTGTACCTAAATGCAACCCTCAAGTGGGAAAACAATAATTTGAAAATGCTACTGCATTTAGTCAGTGAACCTGCTTTGAAACCTTGGTTCTGCCATATAGTTCCTGTGGGATATTTCCAAAGTCATTTCATCTTTCTAGATGTCAGTTTCCTCTTCTGAAAAATGAGCAGGTTGAATAGACTACATGTTATAGTCTTTAGCCTTATGACCAAAATACTTGATATTCTTTCTTTCCCCTTGCCCTTTCTTTGAAATCCTCCTCCTCAAAACACTTCTCAATGTTTTATACCTTGTATCTATAAATAAGATGAATATATCTGCCTGTCTACTTTTATCAAACTACTTACACCATACAGATACAAAAACTTGTAACTAAAGTTAGTATTACATATAAGGTAAATCTTTTTTATGATATATAGTTCAAAATATAGACTTCTTGCAGATGGGAATTCTTAAAATGACAGACACTAATTCTCATCCAAAGACTAATAGTGAGAAGAAAAAGTGGAATTAATCTCTGAGTTCCTAGATTATGCTAAGCATTCAAGGGTTTTCCCAGGGCTTTGCTAAGGAGATAACAGGTCCAAAATAAATAATACCTTATGTTTCATTGCCCTTACCCAACTCTCCACATTGTTATATACATGGCTGGGGGAGAATGGGGAGATCTGTGATTAGATCATTGTAGAGGACTGCTAGTAAGCAAATTCTTTCTACCATTCCAATGAACACTGTTCTTCTATGTAGAGTTGAAGAGTTTCTTGAGACAGAGATTAAATGACTTCCCCTCCCTTTTCATCTCCCTTACATAGACAATGTATATCAGAAGCAGTATATGAATTCAAGTTCCTTCTTAGGGCAACTTCCTAATCACCATACTAAACTTCCTCTCCATAGTTATACCAAGTTGTAAATAGAAAAACTTTTTTTAAAGTCCCCTAAAAGGGAACTCTATCTGGAAAAGAAACATATCCACTTTCTACTGGTGGTAGGGAGTTTTTAGGGCTGATTCTATGGTAAGAGTAGGATCCTCTGATTTGTTTTTTAGTACCAACCAGTCAAGCAATTTCCCTCTACTCTCCCAGATATCAGGATGAGCTTGCTGAGTCATTTTCCAAAATGTCAGAAGCATGATGTCCCCCCCCCCCCGCCAAAAAAAAAAATTGCAAGGTCCAAGGGAATCACCCTGAATTCCCCAGAGAAAGCTCTAAGTCTCTCTCACCTGCCTGCATCTAATCCACTGCAGGAACTATAAGTGAACACCTGCAAACCCTAGAACATGTAGCCACAACACTAAGGAAAAGTTAGAACCCCTAAAAGTAACTCACAAGCCTGGCAATACTGGATAGTGGGAATAATAGGGAAAGGCACACAGTCCCCCTGAGTCAAAGGTTTACCTCTGCAGGGCCATTCTCAAAGCATACAATGCCTTTCACCAATCATTTATTGTGGGAGTCACCTTCTCCATAAAGTTCCTTACTAACTCTTAGCAGCTTGCTTATATATCTGGATTACTCTGTTCTCTAAAAGTACTTTCCTTGTCGACCCTAAATGGGAGTCTTATTCTCATTGTACTTTTCTAAATCAACTGCTCTTTTCAAATCAAAGCTCTTTTCAGGATAGGGCTTGTAGAAATGAGCAGAAGAAACCAGGTAACTGATGGAGTTCCCTTCCTCTAAAAGTTCAGATAATTTAAACCCATTTAGGGCTATGCAAAGAAAAGAAAAAAAAGATAATATTGCGTACTGTTTTAATGTTTTTTAAATGCCCTACCTTCTATTATATTCTCAGTCATTCCATTCTAAAGTTCATTCATTGAATTGTAGATATGCAAACATATGAAAGAATATAGAGGAGGAAAACGGTATATTCACAACTCATATTTTTTCCTATTTTATTATATTAAAGATCTAGCAAAATTTCTCTGATGTTGGAAAAAAAAAACAGTAAACTGGAATCCATCACAATTAGATTAGATGATGAAAGAATCCAAAGTAATAAAGGGGAAAAAACACAGAAAGAGATATGAGCTAAGATTAGCCCTCAAAACAGACACCTGCTAAAAAAGAAAAACTGAACATGAAATGTAGGAAGTAATTTAGAATTCAGAGAACAAAAATGAAAATATTTATCTTGATATCCATAGATAAAAACTAATCCTGCTGTACTCTTCCCCCCCCAAAAAAAAAGACAATTTTTAAAAGATAGGCATAATTTTGGATGACTTTAAGAATTAAGTAAAGAAAATCATTGCAAACCAGGATTGCAACATTTTTGTGCATCTTGGAATACAGAGCCAGATTTCTAGCCACAAGAAACTGAAACAAGTGGCTATATGGTCAATCTGGGTAATCAACCGATGCAGAGACCAGTCAACTTTAAAGGAAAATCATCCTGGGAAGCTTATTATGCCCAATTTGAAATAATAAGCCAAATGAACCATTGGGCTGAGGAATAGAAAGCACTATTTCTTGCTGCTAGTCTAAAGGGACTTGCAGTTATTGTGCTAAGCAATTTATCAGAAAAAGACAGAAAGAGCTATTAAGTATCAGTAGTTACATTAAGCAGAATTTTCAAAGTTGGACACAAGGCAGAATTGGCCAAAGTGAAGTTCAAAAATTTTATTTGAAAATGTAAGAATCTTTTACAGGAGTGATTCAGAACATTGAAGAAATATTGCATTATATTTATCCAGATTCACTAAGTAGGTAAATGGTTTATAGTGAATTAGAAACTGAGGATTAGGTGCAGATTTAATTTGGCAAATCCATTAAAATAAAACATTATCTGGTACAAAATTAGGAGAAAATCAAGACCTATGCTAATTTGAAAGATGGCCAAGATCTCTACTCAATGCATTCAACTTTTTTTTTTATGAAAAATGAAAGTTGCTCTAAAAGACAAAACAAAACAAAACAAAAAACCCTAAACACATTAGAATATTGGTGAAGAATAATAACTGGAAGAGCCCTATAATGTGGTAAGTGACATGAAAATGAAAATTTCCAAACTAATCATTACTTTATTAAAGAAGAAATCTTAAAATTGCTTAGCTTCTATGGCAGAATGTATTTCTCTAACTGTATCTTTGGGAAGAGTTTTGGTAAAATACTTAAATGAGAGGTTACAATTAAGCCCATTTCCCCTTCATCGCCTCAAAATAACAGATGAAGCAATTAAAGCAAACAATAACAATAGCTTTCCAAAAATTGAAAGGAGAAGGGAGTAAGGAAAAGCAAAGAAGTCCTCAAAAGGAAAATTGTTTAAAAGAAAAATGAAAAAGTTATTGGGGGGTGAGATGAGCAAGCAAAACAAATAAAAAAACACAAAATTTTCAAAATGAGAAATTAACATTATGGGGTAAATGAAAGAAAGAGTTTTCTTCAGAAAGAAAATTACAAAAACAACAAGACACCAAAAGGAAACATATATGATCCTCAAGTAACTTCAAAGTAGTTAATAACCTGAATGAGAAAAAGGAAGGAAATTTGGCATCTATAATAATGGCTATAAAATTAACAAAAAATATTTTAGAACAGTTGGTGAAAAATTAGTCATGTTTTGAAGGGAAAAAAATTGCCTGATAGAAAAAAAAATCAGAAGTATTAGAAAAAACAAGTTCTTAAAGTAGCACAACTGAAAGTTTGAGATTTCTACAAATGAATGGAATGCCCACAAGTGAAGACTGTAGCATAACTATCATCTCAGCTTTAAATTCAGGAGAGTAGTTTTCATCCTTTCTGAAACATTTACTATGTGATAATGAGCAAACAATTTAATTTTTCAAAGCCTCAGTTTCTTATTTATAAAAAGAATAATTATACTCGAATAATACTGTTAGTGAGAGGTTGTGAAGAAAGTATTTTGCAAATCGTAAAGAGCTACTTAAATATGAGTTATCAGTAGTAGAGAGATATATACAACATAACATGTCAACCTATTAACATGTTGTCAGCAACATAAATTCTATTGGTCTCCTCCCAAAATATGAAGAAACGAAGAGATTGAATAATATACTTCAGGCAAGTATTTAAGAAAATGTAGGGAAAATAAGGGAATATACTATATTTCAAGCAAAAATTGAAGAAAAAAATTTTAAATTAGGTATATATAATATATATAAATGTCAAAGAATCTCAAATTTAATTAATCTAGAAATGTAGTTAGGAGAAATCCAGTAACAAAGAACCTAATACAAAGCTATGAAGAACATCATATATGAAAAAATAAATAAATAAAACACTCCTGAGTTTGCATCGGCTATTGTCACAGCTGTCGGTAGCTGTGACAGTAGCAGTTTAGCTTCAGAAACTCTTAGCCCAGATATGTGGTAAGGGGATCAGATAACTGATCAGAAAGAAATCACAAGGAACTCTTTGCTTAGTGTTTGTAGTTGGTGCTGGTTGGCAATTATGTTGCTCATAAGCCATTCTGGGTTTCAGTTCCAGCATAAGAAAAAGCACTCATGATCAGTTAAAAGGCAGCAGGGGTCCTGGTATAGTCTCAGGGCCAAGAGGAACACTAGCACTTGAGACTGCAGAAGAGCAGGAGACCTGTAAATATTTTTAGGGCCAAGAAGAGCACTACAATGTACAGCTATAGGAAAGCAGGGACCCTTTCTGGATAAAGTTCAGAGCACAGATGAAGAGAATTATGATCACACCTGTCTCTAAATTAGATCATATTGGAAGCACTGAAAAACTTGCAGACTCCCAGAACTAGTTCTGAAAAAAATCAGCACACAAAAAAGCCTGAAGCTTGGGATGATGCTTCTCTAACTCCAAGTGAACAGAGTGTAACTTCAACATAAAATTCAAAATAAAGATATATGTGGGAGAAATGAGCAAACAACATCTCTGACAAAAAGATTATAAAAAAAATTCTGGTGGCAAGAAAAGATCAAGATATGAACTTTGAGACAGTATTGTAAAAAGTTACAAGAAAAGCTTCAAAGAAAATGACTGACTGGACCCAAGACCAGAAAGAATTCCTGGGAAAAGTCAAAGAGATGAATGGTAGAGGAAAAATTGGGGAAAGAAATGAGTGATCCAAGAAAATTATGAAAATAAAACTAATAGCTTGCTAAAAGAAGCACCAAAAATGCTGAAGAAAATAATATTTAAAAAAAAATCAGAATTAGCCAAATTGGGGGGGGGAGGGAGGTACAAAAGTTCAATGAAGAATAGAATATCTTAAAAATGAAAATTGGACAAATGAAACTAATGCCTTCATGAGATAACCTTCAAGAAATGATAAAATTGAATCAAAAGAATTTAAAAAAAAAACAGAAGAAAATGTGGACTATCTCATTGGAAAAAAAATTTCATGCACAATAGCTCAAGGAGAAATAATTTAAGAATTATTGAACTACTTAAAATCTATGATAAATAAAAAGAGGCTATACCTCATATTTCAAGAAATTACAAGGATAATCTATCACAATAACCTAGATTCAGATGGTCAAATTGAAATTGAAAGATTTCACTAATTACCTAATCAAACATATCCCCAAATGGAAACTCCCAGGAATATTATAATCAAATTCCAGAGCAACCAGGTCAAAAAGAAAATATTGCCAGAAGCCATAGAAAAGATCACACAGGATCTAGAAGCTTCAAAGCTAACCAGTGAAACTGGGAAATGGATATTTAGTGAAATATAAGACTTACAAGAATTCCTGATGAAAAGATTAGAGCTTATTAGAAAATTTGATAGATTTGATAGAAAGACTCAAGAGAAGCATTAAAAAAAAGTAAATGACAGAATATTCATAAGGGACTCAATAAAGTTAACTATTTATATTTCTATGTGGGAAGATGATATATGTAACTTATAAGAACTTTATCATTTTTTAGATGGTTTGATTGAATCCACAGGTGTGAGTCAATTATATTATGATGATCTCCCCTCTCCCTAAAAAATGAATGGGTCAGAAAGAAGGATGCATTGGAAGAAGGGGGAAGGGAGAGGTAGAATGAAATATTTTTCTCAAATAAAGGAGACCCACAAGGAAAAAAAATTATGATAGAAAGAAAATTTAAATGGTGGGCAATGCTTGAACCTCACTTTCATCAGAATTTGTTTAAAAAGGGAAGAATAGATACACACTCAGCGGAAGAAAGTAGAGGAAGGCTTCTGTATGTTTCTAAAGACTCTAGAATAGAATGACTACAAGCAAAAGAACTTGCTGCACTTCATGCTAATAAAACAAACAAAAAAAATTAATGGAACATAATGAAAAGAGAAACAAACATAACTATAATAAAAATGTAAATAGAATCAATTAATCAATATAAAGGAAAAGAACTAGAGATTAGACTGAGAAAAACAACCCAACAACTTTGTTACTTATAGGAAACATACTTTAAAATATCGAAACACATACAGATTTTTTAAAAGGTTGGTATAAAATTTATTATAATTCAATTGAATCCTTAAAATCGTGATCTTGAAGAAATAGAAGTCAAAGTAAAAAAGCAGCAAATAAGAAAAACAAGGAAGCCATATTATGTTAAAAGCATTAAGAAAACTATAGAAATAAATTCATATGTACCAAATAACACAGAAACTAAGTTCTTAAGGGAAAGTTAACTGAATTTTTTTTAAAAAAAGACCTAGATAATAAGCCATTAACAGTAGAAGACTTTGATCGTTTTCTCTTTGACTTTGACAAATCTAAAATAAAAATGGGGCAATTTTCAGACTTGAATGAAACAACACAAAAACTGAATTTGATAAACAGATAGTTAAATGGAATCTTACCAAACATATATTTTTTAAATATACATATGTAAAAATTAATTATCCTCCATCATAAAGAACTCATGAAGAACATTCATAGATAAATGCAGAAAGGGAGAAATTGTAAACATGTCCACAGATCATAATGCAATAAAAAGTAAACAATAAAAGAAAGGTAAAGACTTAAATAAAGGCTAAATGTTTTCTTAAATAATGTATTAAAGACCAATCTTGACTATATATATTATCCCCAAAAGACTAATTATCTTGAGCATGTTATTACTTTTTATGCCAATTAATTATGAATCCTAACACCAGTCCAAATGGATATTCAACTTCAAAAGTCAAAAAAATGAAATTTTATGTTTTAAAAATGAATTACTAAGTAAATCACGATCTAGTTTTATGAAATAGCTAATAAAATAAATGTTATTGACTGATTTTATTTTTAAAGGATAAGGAAAAGAAAATCAAATTATGAAAATAAAAAATGAGAAGGAATAAAACAATGAATGGGGAAAAAATTAATTGTTATTAGAAACTTCCATTTACATGTCCTTAAAACTAAACTTAAAACTGTTAAAAAAAATTAAATAAAAACAACAAATATCTTCAGAAACATATAATACTTAAAGAACAAATTAACCTCATGTTTTATGCACTTTTTTTAAAAGAGAAAAAAATCATATCAAATTTTTAATAAAAAAATATATTTCTTGTGCCCAAACTAGGGAAAATCACAGAGAAAAAAGACAATTATAAAGCAGTATCACCAACCAGTATTTTTCCTTCAGCTTTTTGGTGGTATCTGAACTCAGTAGCCATTCCCTCCATTACTGCAGATTGAAATTGATCTGAGACTTTTTATTCTGCTTGCATAATCCAAATCCACATTCTTTAGAGATTTTTCAAGAAGAATCACTTCAACTTGTTTGAGGATTTTTTTTTTACTTGTTTTTACATTTCTCATACGACAAAAGGAGTAACAATTGAAAAAGTATTCCATTTGTATCCTCACAATATCAACAGAAAGACATGAAGTCCCTTAGCATGTTAATATGAATTTGGTAGGGAGAAATTTATTAGCCAGCACTGGAAAGAAGATTAACACCAAAATTAGACAGCATGAATAGATCAATCTCATTAATGAGAATTCTCATACTGGTGCTATCCCAAATCCAAAGAATTTTTAGGTAAATGGACTATTATCTCTCATTTATACTATATTACTACCTCTTTATTCAATCATAAATTCTAATATATTTCTCCATTGTCCTAAATAGGTCAACAATAACTCAATTTGTGTAGACAATAGTGTTCCAATATTCACATTCATACAGTATTTCTAGGAGAACATTTGTGTTTAATAGAGAAGTCTAGGAAGTAGCTTGGGATCATTAAAAATATTCTGCATTTTCCTATCATTAATGAATATTGATATGAATATATTAAATAAAATGTTGAAAAGAAGCTATAGCAATATATTAAAAAATATTCATTATAATTATGTTGGACTTTTATCAGGAAGACAAGGATAGTTAATATTAGGGAAACAATGTAATAACATAGTTAATAAATAATAAATCATAGAAGTGATTGATAAAAAATAATTTAAATTATGATTATACCAATGTATGCCTCAAAAAATTCTTGATAAAATTATACTCACATTAAAAACTAAAAAAATAATACTTTTCTAAATGTGACTTTTAAAACATCTTTCTGAAGGCAAAATTAATATTATTTATATTGGACAAATACTAAAAGCTTTCCTAACAAGATGATAGGTGAGTCAAGTATGCTCAGAATCACCATTATTATTTGACATTATACTAACTATGCTTTCTGTAACAATAAGACAAGAAAAATAAATTAAGGCAAAAACATTGTGATAATTTACTTTGAAAACACTAGAGAACCAACCAAAAATAGCTGAAATAATATACAGCTTCGCTAATATCACAGAATGAAAAATAAATGCACATTAACCATTAGAATTCTACATACACATATTAAAAGCAGAGAAACTAGTCAAAAATTGCACAAGATAACAAAATACAGTAAATATTTGAGAGTTAACCCACCAAAATAAACATAGTATTTGTATAAAAACAATTACAATTTTTTAAAATCAAAACAGTAGAAGACCTAAGCAAATGACATACATACTAATTAAAATATAAATGCAATATTTAATAGGATTATAGAAAATAACATCAAAGCCATATAAAAAAGATAATTGTCCAGAATGAATTAGATAAGGAAGATTTATGAGCAGAAAAATAATATTCAATAGACCCCAAAATATAACTTTCTAGGAAAGGATTTCATTATTCAAGAAAAACCACTGAGAAATAGATGTCATCTTGATGAAACTTTATTTAAATCAGCTTCTTGCACCATATACCAATAAATTTCTAAATTGTAAAAAGAGTCCAACCACAAAAAAATTATTATATTAAAGAGTTAGAGGAAAATTAACGTTTATAGCTTTCAGGAGTGAATGGAAAAAAAATCCTAATTAGTCATAATGTAGAAAAAATTAAAAATCAAAGTGAAAGTTTTGAACACATAAATTAAAAAAAAAGCTTTCAAGCAAAATTAAATAATGCAGTTAGAGTAAAAAGTTAAGATATGTATTAAAATATGTTCATTAAAGATCACAAGAAAGTGTGACCCCAAATCCATAGAAAAATCATTTAAATCTAAAAAATTGAGTCATTCACCAATGGTTAAATGGTCCAAAGACATAAAGAAGTTTCTAATGGAAAAAAAAAAACAATAATAATTATTTAATAGAATAATCACAAATTAAATAAGAGAAGGTTGAAGACAGAATTATATATTAAGAAAGTATACTCATTTGTGGAAATCCAGAAATGAGGAAGTTATTGTATGACAGTCAAAGCAGGGAGAAACAGAAATGATTTGTTACTACAGATCACCTGAATAGAAAGAGGAAATACATTGGGGTAAAAGATCACAAGTCTGGCACAAAGGTATGATGCAATACGGATAAAAAATTTCAATTATCTAGACAGCTTCAGTAAAAAACAAAGCTGCTGAAAATTTCTTGACTTATTTTAGAATTGATATCGTTCAAGTAGGGGCAGCAAGATGATATAGTAGAGTATTGGGTCTGGAGTAAGGAAGATCTAAATTCAAATCTGATCTTCAAACACTAATCTCAGACAAGTCACTTAACCTCTGTTTGCCTCAGTTTTCTATTAATAATACCTGCCTCCCACGATTGTAGGAGGTACCAAATGAAATAATAATTCTAAAACAGCTTAGCAATTTGCCGGGCATGTAATAACTGTTATATAACTGTTATCTATTAGCTACTAAGTAATGAAGGAATTAATAATGAGGAATTCTTTTTTTTTAATCCACTCCTTACTAATTGTGAAAAATTAATTATTGAGAATGGAAATTAGGAGAGCCCTAGGAGGAAATTCTAGAATTTGTGACAATAAAGAAGTATCGAATAATATGTACTCATATTTAGGGGGAGCAAATTTCAAAGAGTTCAGAAGAAAGAGGTAGAATCCCATGGAGTAAAATGTTTCAGGCAAAGTCAAGTCAAGGAAGATAGGAAGATTCTTTAGAATGAAATTCTGTAGACACAAAGATGAACAACTTCAATGAGGAGAAAAAATGGGATTTGTTTAAAAATAGAAATGTGAATGCATCTAGTCAGTTAACAAGTATTCATTAAGCATTTACTATGTACCAGTCACTGTGCTAAGTGCTAGAAATATAAATAGAAGTAAAAGGAAAGAAGGTCCCTGCCTTTAAGTAGAAGAAAGGGAAGGAAGAAGAATAAGCACATTATTATAGTGCCTACTATGTGCTAAGGCAGTGAGGTAGTGTAGTGGGTAGAAAGTAGAGATTAAAATCAGAAAGACTGAATTAAAATTTGGCAAGTTAGTTCACCTTGTTTACCTTAATTTCCTCATCTGTAAAATGAACTAGAGAAGAAAATGTCAGACCATTGCAGAAATCTTTGCCAAGAAAACACCAAATGGAGTCACAAAAACTCTGAAATGATTTATCAACAACAGACTGTATGTTGGGTGCTTTTTATCAATATCATTTCATTTAGTCCTCACAACCACCCTGAGATAAGTGCTCTTATGATCCTCATTTTTACAAATTGAGGAAATTGAGGCAAAGAGGAGTTAAATGACGTGAACAGGATCACACAACTGTTACTATGTGGACAAAATTAAACTCAGATCTTCTTGATTCAAAGCTCCATCCATTGTTCCCTTTAAACAGTTACTTTTTAAATTGCTACCTAGCATTAATTACTGACACCTGTTGAAGAACTTTGCTTAAAAAGTCGGAGGTCTCCCATTTCATTCAGAACTACTTCCAGTCATCTTGATCTATACCTGGCCACTGGACCCAGATGACTCTAGAGGAGAAAATGAGGCAGATGACTTTGCACAGTCCTCCCTTACTTAAATCCAACTCACTTGCATGTTTTGGCATCACCTCCCCGATGTCATGGTCCTCTTTGAGAAGGAAGGACAAATAACAACAGCAATCTTTTAAATATCTTACATTCTAAAGAGAGAAGGCAATACATAAAAGGGAACTGGAAAGCAAGGGATTGGAGAAGACATAACACAAGAGAAAAACCCAGAAAATGAGACACAGAGACAAAGGAAGAATACAGGATGATTAGCTGGGGCCCAACTCAAAAGGAAGGTTCTGGGAGGAACTCACCAATAGAAGACCACAGTGTTGTTGTGATGATATCTCAAAGTGAGTAGACCACAAGAGATGATGAGAAAGCTGCCAGGTTGATGAAAGGGAATTCACTAATCAATTTAGACTAAAACAGGATTGTACAGAAGATGAAGTAAGATAAATATGATCCAGTGCTTTTTAAATTGTGCCTCTAATGCTAAAGCAAAGAATGGATGAACTGAGGCTATTTTTTAAAAAAAGGTAAGGACAACAAATGGAGAGGGGAAAAAAAAATTAAAGAAGCTATTAGAATATTCGATTGCTATTAGCTCACCGCATTGTTATTCATACCAGATATTACTAAATCAACCAATTTTGTCAGTCTTAAGTAACTTTTAGAAAGGACTGTTTACAAAGGTAAACAGTAAAATAGTTGATACAAAATATCCCTCTCCTAAGTCTATGACACACTTTCCAACAAGTCCATATAGAACCTTGTGGAAAATAGTCTGAAATTTAAAGATCCCACATGGCAAAGTAGTAATTCACAGCTTCTAGTTGCTGGAATTGTTTTCTCCCATTCCTGGGAGATTTCAATAGGGTAGAAGAAATTTCAAATCTTATTATTGTCCCCACTCCTAACTCCCCAAAAGGCAAGTGAAAGAATGTAAAAACTACTTAATAATATGTTTACTTTATCATCTACATAAATATTTTAAAGAGAATAATCGATACATGTATTGAGGGCATCCATAATAAAGACCAGACAAGCTTTGTACAAATGAAACTCCTTAGTTAAACACCCCTTTACCATCATGAAATTGATTCAAAGATGTAAAGAATATAAGATCCTATTGTGCTTCTTTTTTATTGACTGTAAAAGAGCATTTGATTCAGTAAAGCAAAATGTTATCTCAGAGTCTCTCTTCCAACAAAGTATCTCCCTGACACATGTCAAAGTTAATTATAATTAACAGTTGTTTGAGGTTTTATCCTTCCAACAATTTTGGGATATAGGTGCTATTATTAGCTCTATTTTAAGGATGGGGGCATTGAGGTAAATAGGGGTTAAGTAATCTGCTCAGAGTCACAGAGTAAGTATCTGAGGCTGAATTTGAATGCAGGTCTGGTGCTCTATCCACCTACCTTCTATAAAAAGAAATAATAACAACAGACAGCTAGGTAGAACTAACCCTAGAGTTGGAGGATATGACTTCAAATCCAACCTCAAAACACTTACTATCTATGTGACTATGGAAAAGTTACTTAATCCTAATTGCTACACACTCACAAAATTAACAAAAGATAAACTTATTTGATGATCCTCCAGACATTAATATCAAGTAAGGCATAAAACAAACATAAAAATGTACATTTGCCAATTTTCAACTGTTATATTAACTGTTCAGGAAAAATCCTAACTCTGAGGTGGGGAGAGGAGTTCCTAAGAATGATGAGGTCCTCTAATTGATCTTGTTTGTAGAAAATTGTGATTATGATGATTGCATCAATTTATAGAATCTCCTGAATGAGAATCAAAACCATTCTAAAGAGACCTCTTTACCCAAGAAAAACAATTGGATTAAAAATATTTATTGTCTGGATTATGGCATATAATTGAACAGACATAATATAGAATTTGTCTATCTTGGAAAGCCATTGCAAATGGACAATGAGTTAAGACCAGAATTGAACATGAGTAACTGAGAAGGTTGGTTTGACTTTGGGAAATTGCCAATTTATTTTAATGATATCAAGCTTCTCTCTGAAATTAAGATTCATTTAAAAAATAATAAAAACTCTTCTGGTGTTGTTTTATGACTGTAAATATTGGAACACATTTCCAAGGAATTGAAATTAAGAATTATCTAAAGGAAAATGAAGGAGTACATGGTTGCTATTACTCAGCTATAGCACATTAAAAATGCAGAATTATGAAAGATAAGTGGTGTGAAGAATGTTATTAAAGAAACACATCATCAGAAAAAGATCATGGGAGGGGAGGGGGGAATATGTGATGTGGTGAAATGAGAAATAACCATTGGAGAAGTCACTCAATTGGTATCCTCATGATGTCAAGAGAACTGAGGAAAGCACTCAATGCATTGAGTGGATTGTGCTTGTCAGCTTATAGGAAAGTAGTCCAAGAGCCACAGAAGAGGCAGGCATAATCCATATCGTTGAAGGAAATTCTCATGTGATTAAGAACACATTGATTTGGATCACAGCAAAGGTAGATGGTACTGTCTTTCCCTCAGGGACTTGAAAATCCATCTCCAAGAGATAACTAGAAAGTCATTACAAAATAACAAAATATCATCATCAACAAACATTTCTAGTGTGCTTACTATTGTAAATGCTACAATTTTAGGATACTATTTAAGGCAATGGGCCTAAATCTAAACTGCAGTGATTCCTTGTCCTTCAGAAGTTTACAACCTAGTAGATTATGTTGGATGTATGTGTGCATCCATATATACCATATATACTCTTATACATATATATTCTCTAATACATACAAATGTATATACATATATAGAATATACAAAAATATGTAGATGTATGGAAAAAATAAGTTACACAAGATAGGATACATAAAATACTAGATTATGGTGCAAGTAGCAATAATATCTGAATTTATGTTAGCAATTGAAGATTTACAAAGTACTTTACATATGTTCTCTCATTTGATCACTGAAGGTTGAGATAGTTATAGAAAGTTTCATGGAAGAAATGGGATCTAAATTAGTCTTAAAGGTAGAATAGCAATTAGCTAAGGAGAGGGACCTTCTCTAAAGGTAGAATACTGTAAATAAGAGGACAAAAATAGGGATATATATTATATACTCTGGGTTAGGGGATTAGATAGAGTGACGGAAAGTAAGTAGATGATAAAATTGGAAGTATAGATGGGATCAATTTCTAGAGAATCATAAATGCCATTATTTGGGCTTTCTTATAAGAAGATGATGTGATATAACTTAAATAGAAATATGGTTCAAAGGACTGTACACACAAAACCTATATCAGATTGCTTGCTGTCTTGGGGAGAGAAGAGAGAAGGGAGGGAAAGGAGGAAAGGAGAAAAAAATTGAAACTCAAAATCTTACAAAAATGAATGTTGAAAACTATCTTTACATGTAATTGGAAAAACAAAATACTATTAAGTTAAAAAAAGAAGTTGAATTATACAAAAGCAGGTTTTGAAAAAATTGTCAGTTTCTCAAGACTATATAAGAATATTTCATTTTTATGATGATTCTTATGATCTATGATCATAGAGTCAGAGCTCAAAAATCCAGTTGTTAATATGATTTAGGAACAGCTAGATGATGCTGATTAGAACATCTGTCCTGAATTGAGGGCTCAGACACTTAACACTTACTACTGTATGACCCTGGGCAAGTCACTTAACCCCAGACCCCCCAAAAAAAGTCATCCAGTCAAACTACTTCGTTTTGCAGATGAGCAAAATGAAACTCAGAGATTTATTGACTTGTTCAAAGTAATGCAGCAATACCAACAAAACCAATATTAAAACTCAAGTCCACTAATTTTAGATCTACTGCCTCACAATCAAACAGAAAAAGTGTCTTGTCAATTTTGATGTGTACAAGTATACAGAGAAAGGAAATAAAAAATGATATCCCCTAAGCTATCATTTATGACACAGTTCTAGAAAGGGACCCAAGATTCAAAGAAAACTGGGCCATGAAAATATTAGTGCCATGTGTTGCCTAAATTAGGCATTATCAAAAAAGATACTGAGAAAAAAAGAACAAAAGCATCTCTTTACAAATCCATGATTCATCTGAACCAAGAATAAGTTTTACAATTCCTTCCACCAAACTTTAAAAAAAAGATATAATAGAGTTGGAGAAGGTCCAGAAAAAAAACAAACAAATGATCAAGGAGCTGCCTTATGAGGTCAGACTAAAATGATTAGGACTTGGTTTGCAGAAGTCATATCATTCAAGATTATAAAAACATGAAAGGTATGGATGGCCTGATCAAGAACTCTAGTATGCTGAGCATCCTCTCCCTCTTGAAACAAAAAAGTCTGTTTTCAGGTAAATGAAAAGAAATATTATACTGTATAGTAGTTCAAGGTAATAATTACCAAGAAAATTAATAAAAGCAAAAAAAAATGTGCTCAAAGTTTTAAGTACAATCCTGGATTATATATCCATAGCGCATTATTAAAAGAATCTACATTTGACAGAAAGAGAGGGAAGACAGTTTGGAAAAAAGTTAATTTGTCTGGGATTTTTAAAAAATTATTGAAAGAAATTGTCATAGCAGGGCATAATGAACTCTGAGATATTAATTATCAATATATGTACAAGAATAGCAAAATAACTCCTAGAAAGGAGAGATCTGTTGGAAATCATCTAAAGATATAGAGATGATGGAAATGTAAGCTAAGGAAAGTCCTTTCTAAACATCCTTAAATTCAATGCAGAGTATGTTTAATAGCTCTTTTTCCCTGTATGTGTGTGAGTTCTCTCCAGTTGGATGCTGAGGCATCCACTTCAACAATTTGTTATGTCCTCAAAAATAATTAAGAAAAGAAGACACACAGAGTCCAAAAACTAACTTAGACTAGGTGGATGAAAATAGTATTCAAATTCACATGCAGTCTACTAAATTATGAATTGCAAAGAACAAACATTTAGACAGCACTTGTTATGTGTTAAGTACTTCCCAAATTTTATCTCATTTGATCCTCACTACAACCTTGCAAAGTAAATGCTGGTATTATCTCCATTTTGCAGATGAGAAAACTGAGGCAATCGGAGATAAAATGACTTGCCCAGGGTCACATGGCCAATGTGTCTCTGAAGCCATATGTGAACACACTCTTCCAGATTCTAGTCTCTGTTCTCGACTCACTACACCACCTAGCTATCTTTAATAGTTTGGCTTATAAATCGATGCAGATAAACTGTTTCAGAAATATTTTCACCAGTAGAACATTTGGTATATGCTCAACAAACACTTACTGAAAAAGATATTCTTTGTCATTCAGGTATTGATGAGGTATGCAAGTTGGAAATGAAGATACTTAATTTGAAAGTTGATTAAAATCTGTATTCAGGTCAAGTGTGACAATTGTTCAAGCTCACCTTTGGCTTCATGGATGGGAAAATCACTAGGGATAATGAGGAATACTTCACTTTTGACCTTGGCACATCGTTATATTCAACATTTATTCTTTCAATGGACCCTGCAATTTTTGCTAGCGAGAGCATTCAAGAATTAGGTTGTCAATTTATTTTTGTGACAGTGCTCTCCACTTAGTAAAGTCATATGTTTCAAACTCAAATGACTTGACTTAAAATTAAAACAAAAAATGTTTGAAGTATAGTCATTTGATAATAATTTACTTTAAAATAAGCAACATACTTCTATTTAATGTGATCCACATCTTTGGCTAGCAACCCAAGAGTGTAGCAAACCAAAAGCAACCTGCTTTCACAATACAGTTCCCAAATGAATTAAATCTCATTCTTTTTGTTATTGTATTTTGTCTGTTGTGTTTGATCCCCTTTTTTTCCAGTGAATTGCACAACTCACACAATTTTTTTCATTGCAATGATGGCAAATGCTTTGAGAAAGAAGAGCTGGGTCCCTGCCAAGAACTAGCTCTAGGTTTCAGTATATGTTTCTGCTTTCATAAGCCAATTGTTTTTCCCTCCTCTCCCAGGGACCACTAGCTACCTTATTACCAGAAAGAATGACCCCTTGACAGCACAGTTGAAAACCAGAAATTCCACCAAATTGTAACCTCACTGATGCCAGTGGCATCAAAATTGCAATCAAGATTCAGAACGTCAAAAAGACAAAGGCATTTGTATATATAATGGCTCCATGTTATTTGATATTTTCCTCATGCTACAGTAGAGAAACCCACCCTTTGACTTATTTATTGCCTTTTTGTTTGCAACCTTCTCATACCAGTATTTTCAATATATTAGTACCTCCACAGCATGAAAATCACCTTTTTTCTATTTATACAATTTTGCACCTTTATTTCATGCATACTCCATAAAATTAGAATCCTATTTTTTCCTCTATGTATTATTTATCCCTCTTATTTGGCTCTAACTATTGTGAAAATAATGGTTGTAACTGTTATTTCCTAAGTTGCAATCCAAAGAATCAGACTAGTGCACTTGGGTGATTAAAAAAAAGAAGACAGATCAAAACTAAAACTAATTTCCCTGTTGTCTAAGATGCCTGACAATATTCATTCAGTTACTGCAAAAATGTCTATAGTGCTTATAGTTTAGTATTTTTATCAAATACCATCTAGATGCAGTTTTAAAGACCCATGTGAAATAAGCACTTCTTCCAATCTAATTTAATTTTTTGTGGATAACATACCACACCAAATTCCTCTCTAATTTCCTACAGTATCTCTATCTACACAGGATTTCCAGCTTAATCAGTAAAGCTAACCAGTCAATTTAGTTAAACTACCAGTATGAAAGTTTATTTAGTGAGTGAACTATTTTGTTTAGCTGAATTGATCAAATTGACCATTTGTTTTGGGTTTTGTAGACAATTTGACAGCTGGAATGAACATGTTAACTTTGAAATTATGTATTGTTGTAGCATGCTTTAGGGTCACTCTTCCTAAACCTTTTCACACTGACAAAGTGGATCCCCAGACATCTTTAGATATTTCAAGCTTCAGTTTCCTAAGGGTAACTGAGGTATTGGAGTATATTTTTCTAATACTATAGCTCATAAGACCCACTGATGTGCTTCCCCCAGTGATTATTCCCCATATTAAGTCTGACTTTTTCCTTATTTAGGGGTGAGACCAGCAAAGAATAGTATATTAGCATTTTAATATTCAATCACTAATGTTTTTTGATGGCAGAGAAAAAATGAAAGCTTTGCAAAAATCTAGTTCACAACTTTGACAAAATGAATATCTTTAAGGTTAAAGAGGTGAAATCATTTAGCATCCAACTGGGAGGATGTTGTAATTTTAGGTACTGATCTGAAAGTATAGAACCAGTATTAAACCCAAATGTGTATTCCCCCTCCCCTTCAATACCGTAATATGAGGAATTTTCAGACCAGAAACTGAAGAGGTGATTTGGGTTATAAAGAGGAAGCTGAATCCGATTTCTAAAAATCCATTTCAGTTATCTAAAGCACCTGTTTCATCAAGTTTTTCCCCTGTCATAGAACAAGAAGTTTAGAAGTTATGATTCAGGAATATCTTTTTAACCCCTGACCAATGACATTTATAGCAAAGAAGAAACCCAATAGCATATTTTTCTTACTATTTTACATACTGTTTTTAGCCTGTGCTGGCAGGATGCCCAGAGACTGTGATGGTAGGTCTCCAGATAGATCTTTAAGTTCTTTCTCCTTGCCAATTACTATCACTCAAATACCCTCATTACCAGTGGGTATCTTAAACTCTGGGTAACACCTCCCTTTTATTCCACTTCCAGAAGTATAGCTTCTAAAATTGATGCTTCTATTAATGATGCTGCCGAGCCAGCCATTTGTCAGACTCAAAGGATGAAACTGATTTTAAAGGATGACAACTTGAGAAAAAGGTAAATAATTCAATTGTAAAGAGGTTTGATGGACAAAACATCATTTCTATTTGATTTTATTCATGCTCTCAGTCAATCTTAAAACTTTTTTTTTTGCACTTAATGGTATTTTATTTTTTCCAGTTACAGATAAAGGTAGTTTTCAACATTCATTTTTGTAAGATTTTGATTTCTAATTTTTTATCCTTCCCTCCTCTCCTTTCCCCCTCCTGAATTCAGCAAGCAATTTGATATAGGTTATACATATACAATCATGTTAAACATATTTCCAAATTGCTCATGTTGTAAAAGAAGAATCAGAAAAAAGGGAAAAACCACAAGAAACAAAAGACCAAAAAAAAAAAAAGTAAAAATAGTATGCTTCAATCTGCATTCAGTCTCCACAGATTTTTCTCTGGATTTGGATAGCATTTTCTATCATGAGTCCTTTGAAAATGTCTTTGATTACTGTATTGCTGAGAAGAGCTAAATCTATCATAGTTGATTATTTCACAATGTTGCTATTTCTATGTATAATGTTCTCCTGGTTCTGTTTACTTCATTCAGCACAAGTTCATGCAAGTGTTTCCCAATTTTTCTGAAGTCTCTGTATTGATCTATCTGTATATATATATATAATATGACATTCAGATACAACAACTTGTTTAGCCATTTCTTGGTGATGGACATCCTTTCAATTTCCAATTTTTTGTCTCCACAAAAAGAGCTACTATGAATATTTTTGTACATGTGGGTCCTTTTCCTTTTTTTAATGATCTCTTTGGGATACAGATCTAGTATTTGTATTGGATCAAAGAGTATGCACAATAGTTCCATATTTCTCTCCAGGATGGTTGGATTAGTTTACAATTCCACCAACAACATATTAGTGTCTCAATTTTCTCACATCTTCTCCAACATTTATCATTTCCCTTTTCTGTCACATTAGCTGATTTGATAGGTATGAGGAGGTATCTCAGAGCTGTTTTAACTTGCATTCCTATAATTAATAGTTATTTGGAGCATTTTTTCATATGATTCTAGAGAGTTTTAATTTCTTGATCGAAAAACTGCTTGTTCATATCTTTTGACCATTTATCAACTGGAGGAATGACATGTATTCTTATAAATTTTATTTAGTTCTCATTCTATTTGAGAAATGAGACCTTTATCAGAAGTACTGGCTTTAAAAAAAAGTTTCCCATCTTTCTCTTGCATTGGCTTTGTACAAAACCTTTTTAATTAATGTAATCAAAATTATCAATTTTGCATTTTATATGTTTTCTATGTTTCCTTCACTCTGTGTGTATCTTTCTGCTTCAAATGTGGTTCTTGTAAACAACATATTGTAGGATTATGGTTTTTAATCTACTCTGTGCTTCCATTTTATGGGAGAATTTATCCCATTCACATTCACAGTTCTTCCCTTCTCCATAGATCTGACAGATAAAGTATTCCTTGCTCTCCTGATTTGCTTGTAGTTTCATCCTTTATGTCTAAATCATATATCTCTTTTAACCTTATGATGGTATGCTATGTGAGATGTCGGTTTATGCCTAGTTTCTGCCATACTATTTTCTAGTTTTCCCAGAAGGTTTTTGTCAAATAGTGAATCCTTATCCCAGAAGCTGGAGTCTTGGGATTTATTGAACAATAGATTGTTATAGTAATTTACTAATGTATTTTATGTACCTAATCTCTACTCTATTTCTTAGCCAGCACCAAATAGTTTTGATGATTGCTATTTATTATATAACATAGTTGTAGATCTGATATGACTAAATCACCTCCCTTTGCATTTTTTCCCTTAATTTCCTTGATATTCTTGACCTTTTGTTTTTCCAGATGAATTTTGTTATCTTTTCTAGCTTTATAAACTAGTTCTAGTAGTTTGATTGGTATGACACTGAAAAAGTAAATTAATTTAGGCAGAATTGTCATTTTTATTATATTACTTCTGCTTGTCCATAAGCAATTGATATTTTTCTAATTGTTTAGATCTGATTTTATTTGTGTAAAGAGTGTTTTCTAATTGTGTGTATGTAGTTCCTGGATTTGTCTTCACAGATGGCCTTCCAATATTTTACATTATCTACAGTTATTTCAAATGGAATTTCTCTTTCTATCCCTTGCTGCTGGACTTTGTTGGTTATGTATAGAAATGCAGATAATTTATATGGGTTTGTTTTATATCCTGCAACTTTGCTAAAGGCGTTAAATGTTTCAGGTAGTTTTTTAATTGATTCTCTAAGTTTCTCTAAATATACCATCTTATCATCTGCAAAGAGTAATAGTTTTATTTTCTCATTGCCCATTATAATTCCTTCAATGTCTTTTTTCTTCCTTATTGCTAAAACTCAAATTTCCAGTACAATATTTTGTAGCAGTGGTGCTATTTTTGTTTCCCCCCTCATCTTATTGGGCATGATTCCAGTTTATCCTTTTTGACTATAATGCTTGCTGATAGTTTTAGATAGATACTACTTATCATTTTAAGAAAAACATGGTTTATCCTTGTGCTCTCTAGTCTTTTAAATAGGAATTGATAACACATTTTGCCATAAGCTGTATCTGCCTCTATTGCTAATTACATGATTCCTGTTGGTTTTGTTATTGATATAATCAATTATGCTGATAGTTTTCCTAATACTGAACCCACCCTGAATTCCTGATGTATTATCTTTGTGAAAAATTGCTTAAATTTTTTCACTAACATTTTATTTAATTTTTTGCATTAATATTCATTAAGGAAATTGGTCTATGATTTTCTTTCTCTGTTTCGGATCACCTTGGTTTAGGTTTATATCATATCTGTGCCATAAAAGGTAAAACTCCCTTTTCACCTATTTTTTCCAAATAGTTTAATATTACAGGAAGTAATTGTTCTTTAAAGATTTCATAGAATGTACTTGTAAATCCATCTGGCCCCAGAGACTTTTTTTTTAGGGACTTCATTGATGATGTATTTATTTTTTTGCCCAAACAAGATTATTAAAGTATTTTTTCCTCTTCTGTTAAGCTAGACAAATTATATTTTTGAAAATGGTCATCCATTTATCTTAAATTGTCATATTTACTGGCATACAGGTGAGCAGAATGATTTGTTTAATTTCCTCTTCATTGATGGTGAATTCACCCCTTTCATTTTTGATATTAGTATTCTTTCTTTTATATCAAATTAACCAAAGATTTACCTATTTTATTATTTTTTTCATAAAATCAGATTGTAGTTTTATTTATTGGTTCAACGGTTTTTTTACTTTCAATTTTATTAATCTTTCCTTCATGTTTCAGAAATTCTAATTTGGTATTTAACTGAGGATTTTTAATTTGTTCTTTTTCTGTTCACTGTGCTATCTAGCTGTTCTTTTTTTCTATATTTTTTAGTTGCATGCCCAATTCATTGATTTTTTTTTTCTATTTTGTTCATGTAAGCATTTTGAAATATAAATTTTCCCCTAAGAATTGCTTTGGCTGCATTCCATACATTTTGATATGTTGTCTCATTATTGTCATTCTCTTTGATGAAATTTTTTTTTATTATATTATAGCTTTTTATTTACAAGATATATGTATGGGTATTTTTCAGCATTGGTAATTGCAAAATCTTTTGTTCCAACTTTTGCCCTCCTTTGCCCCACCCCTTCCCCCAGATGGCAGGTTGACCAATACACATTAAATATGTTGAAGTATAAATGTATGTATACATGTTCAAACAGTTATTTTGCTGTACAAAAAGAATCAGACTTTGAAATAGTGTACAATTAGCCTGTGAAAGAAATAAAAAATGCATGCAGACAAAAATAGAGGAATTGGGAATTCTATGCAGTGGTTCATAGTCATCTCCCAGAGTTCTTTCACTGGATGTAGCTGGTTCAATTCATTACTGCTATATTGAAACTGATTTAGTTCATCTCATTGTTGAAGAAGGCCACCTCCATCAGAATTGATCATCATATAGTATTATTGTTGAAGTATATAATGATCTCCTGGTCCTGCTCATTTCACTCAGCATCAGTTCATGTAAGTCTCTCCAGGCTTTTCTGAAAGATGAATTTTTTTTTTCTATGATTTCGACTCCCTCGTTCTTTTGTATAGATTATTTATTTTCCAAATAATTTTTGCCTGTCTGACCATGGCCCTTTATAACATGTCATTTTTATTGTTTCATGACTTGGGAAAGAATGCATTTAATGTTTCCACCTTTCTTCATTTAATTGTGAGGTTTTTACGCCCCAACCGGGCTAATTTTGTGTGTGTCATATACCACTGAGAAAAAGGTATATGCCTTTCTATCCTCATTCAATTTTCTCCAGAGGCCTATGATATCTAATTCTTCTAAAATTCTATTCATCTCCTTAACTTTTCCTTTTTTTTTTGGTTAAATTTATTTAGTTCTTAGAGGGAGAGACTGAAATTCCCCCACTAGTATAGTTTTGCTGTCTATTTATTACTATAACTCATTTAACTTCTCCTCTAAGAATTGGGATGCATATCCCACTTGGTGCATATATATTTAGTATTAATATTACTTCATCATCTATGGCACATTTTAACAAGATGTAGTTTTCTTCCTTATCTTTTAATTAGATCTAGATTTGCTTTTGCTTTATCTGAAATCAGGATGGCTAGCCCTGCTTTTACACACACACACACACACACACACACACAAGCACATACAAGCACACATATCACATAACATATTCTGTTTAAGCCTTTTCCCTTTATTCTGTGTGTAACTCTCTGCTTCAAATGTGTTTCTTTTAAACAACATATTGTATGTTTATGGTTTTTCATCCACTGTACTCTCTGTTTCCATTGTATGGGAAAGTGCATCCCATTCACACTCACAATTATGTTTATTAACTGTATTTTCCTCCATCCTATTTCCCTGTCCCCCATTTATACTTTTATCTCTTTTTTCATCCTATCCCTCCTCACCCGTATTTTCTTTCAGATCACTGTCTTACTTAATTCGTCCAGCCTTTTATCAATCCTTCCTTCCTTTACCTTTTCTTTTGACAGTTTTAACTTCATTGAATACCATGTTTTTGTTGTTGTTTTCCCTTCCTTTCCCCATTTTTATGTTTCTCTTGATCATCTCTTGTATTTGAAGATCAGATTTTCTGTTTAGCTCAAGTCTTTTCATCAGGAAAGTTTGAAAGTTCCCTATTTCATTGAATGTACATTTTTTTCCCCCTAAAAAATTATGCTCAACTTTGCTGGCTAGTTGATTCATGGTTGTAATCCAAGTCCCTTTGCCTTCCAGAACTTTTCTTTAATGCACAAGCTGCTAAATCCGGTGTCATTGTAAATGTACCTCTTTGATATTTGAATTGCTTCCTTCTGGCTGTTTGCCATATTTTCAAATTCTGAAATTTGATTACAGTATTCCTTGGAGTTTTAATTTTGGGATCTCTTTCAGCAGATGATTGGTAAATTCCTTCAATGACTATTTTGCTCTCTGATTCTAAGGTTTCAGGACAGTTTTCCTTGATAGTTTCTTGACAACTGCTGTCTAAGCTTTTTCTTCGATCATAGATTTCAAATAGTTCAATAATTCTTAAATTATCTAAATTTCCAATATATTTATAATGAGGCATTTTGCATTTTCTTCTATTTTTTCATTCTTTTTATTTAGTTTGCCTGATTTTTATGTCTCATAGAGTCATTAACTTCCACATGCCCAATTTTAATTTTTAAGGAATTATTTTCTTCAGTTAGCATTTGTACCCCTTTCCATTTGGCCAATTTTATTTTTAAAGGAATTGTTTTCTTCCATCAATTTTTGTTCTTCCTTTTCTAAGTTTTTGATTTTCTCTTGCATAATTCTTTTTTTTTCCAATTTTTTCTACCTCTCTTATTTGATTTTTAAAATCCTTTTTGAACTCTTCCAAGAGGTTTTTAAGATTGGAACTGATTCATATTCATATTTGCACATAGGCATTTTGACATTGCTGTCCCATTGGAGTTTGTGTTTTTGTCTTCCCTGTTGTCAGGGTAGCTTTCTATGGCTCTTTTTGGGATTTTTATTTTTGCTGTTGTTCATTTTTGAGCCTATTTCATGACTTTTAAAATTGAGTTCTGCTCCTGGTACATAGGGGGCATTGTCCCAAGATTCTTGTACTGGGGAGCCAGGGGCTTGGTCCTTGGTTTCTGTATTAGATCATCCAGGGCTTATACCTTGCCCATAATACTGGGGTGGCCTAGTCTTATCACACCTGTTGTGCTAGAATTCCTGGGGCTGGCAGTTTGCCTTTTGATCTGGACAGATGGAGCTCTCACAGCTGGCCTGCAGTACTACTGGCTGAGGGTCCTAGTTTGTTGATGTGTACTATAGCTAAGAGCCTGGTTTCCCGAATGCTATCTGCACTGAGCTGCCCTTCCTTTTTACCCAAATGAGACAGACTATTTCTGAATTTTCCTAAATTATCTCAAGCTGGGAAATTATTTCACTCTGTCTTTTTCTGGATTCTGTCATCCCAGAATCTATTTAGAGTCTTAATTTAATGTTATTTATGAGGGAAACTGAAGAAAGCTCATATAACTTCCAGATTTCTCTCCTCCATCTTGGTTCTGTCTCTCATCAGTCCTTTCAAACACCTACTATGTGCAATACTCTATTCACTTAGTCATTGGGTAGGTGGGAGATAGATGCAAATATAAAAAGTCCTTGCTATTTGGAGAACATACAAAAGAAACCACATTATTAGACATGAACACATATAAATTAGATTATAGTAAGTACCTGAGGAAATTGCTTCCTCACACAAAGTACTAGGAAGTCAGATGATAATGAGAGAGGGAATCAATTTTAGTTGAGGGCAAAAAGATAATACATTTAGATTTTGAAGAAAACTTGGGAGAACTTCTGCTTGTTGATTCAGCTAAGTTATAAGGAAGAATTTCTTTCAGGAGATAGCAATAGAGCTAGCCTTAGTGAAATGTAGAGATAGAAGCATAATGGTTCATTTGTAAATTTGAGGAAAAGACACAAAATAGAGAATTAAAGAACTTATTTATGATTTATTGGCATTAAAAATCTTTTTCATTCATTTCTTCTTTTCTTTATAAGAACAAAGGAGAAAATTCTGGGAAGATGGCAGAGTAGATTGATAAACTTCTAGCTCTCCAGATTTTCCTCATAAAAAAGAACAAATTTGTGCCTCAGAGTGAAAAATCAAGAAGATTTGGGGCAGAAAATGAGTTTTCCAAGTACAATCAGAGAAGATCTGAAGAAAGATGAAGCTGGGAATTAATCTGTGTGAAGTGCAAACATCCCTGGACTAGGAACTAAAAAACAGCAAGTGGTGAACCCTGGGGCTAGCTGGTTTGGCTAGATCCTCAGCAGGACCACGGAAACTTTTATCTCCTGGACTATTTGTGGAGTTAGGGTCTGAGCCTGGGAAGACAGAGTAAACCTTGGCTCATTAGGAATATCAGGCCCAATTGGAACAAGAGGTTTGGCAATTGTTAATGCTGTAAAGTTACCCATGTATATATCCTGTAAATAAAAGGCTATTAAATAAAAAATAAATAAAATAAAATAAAAAAAAATAAAAAAAAGGAATATCAGGCCCAGCTGTGCTTCAGAGCTGTGGTCCTGAGAAAGAAGGAAGCAACTTCTGTAAGTGCAAGGTCAATGAGATAGAGACATTGCTGGCTGCAGGCACTTGCTAGAGGATAGAAGTTCTTGGTTTGGGGTTCCAGGTTAGAAGGGAGAGGTCAACTGAAGCTAGAAGCACCATCCCTTCACCCCAGGATTAGAGATGCTTACACTAATACCTCTTACTTAAAAAAATGAACCAACAAGAAGAAAGAACTCTCCCATATAAACATACTATGGGAACAGGGAAGAAGGGAATTCAACTTCAGAGGAGTACACTGAAGTAAAAAGAGCTTCTTCCATTCCAAAGAGTTATATGAAATGGCTCCTGCTCCTGAGACAATTTATAGAACTCAAAAAAGAATTTAAAAAGCAAATGAGAGACATTAAGGAAAAACTAAAAAAAAAATCCAAGAAAAAAAATGATGAAAAAAAAGTTAACCAACTAGAAAAGGAGATACAGAGTTTCAAAGATGAAAATAACTTTTTGGAAATTAGAACTGGGCAAGAAGAGGCTAATGAAGCTATTCAAGACAAAGAAATAACAAAACAGATTCTAAAAAAGAAAAAAAAAAGAACATAATGTGAAACATAAGAAAAATGACAGATCTGCCTTGTATACAGCAACAACATTATACAAGATCTATTCTGATGGACATGGTCTCTTCAACAAGGAGATGACTTAGACCAGTTCCAATGATCTTGTGATAAAGAGAGCCATCTACACCCAGAGAGAGGACTGTGGGAACTGAGTCGGGTTCACAACATCACATTTTCAATCTTTCTGTTGTTGTTTGCTTGCATTTTATTTTTTGTCTTTTTTTCCAGCTTGATTTGATCTGTCTTGTACAAGATAATTGTAAAAATATGTATGCATATATTGGATTTAACATATATCTCTATTATGTTTAATGTATATTGGACTACTTGCCGTCTAGGGAAGGGGGTGAGGAAAGGGGGGAAATTGGAACACAAGATTTTTCAAAGATTAATGTAGAAGAATTATCCATGCATATGTTTTGAAAAATAAAAAGCTTTAATAAAAATAACGAAATGAAAAATGACAGATCTGAAGACAGATAAAGATGAGAAAAATTAAGAATAATTTGACTGCCTGAAAATTGTGACCAAAAAAAGAACCTTGACACAATGATGCAAGAAATAATCCAAGAAAATTGCCCTGGAGTGATAGAATATGGCGGGGAAATAGAAATGGAAAAAAATTCATTGATCACCATCTCAGGCAGATCCTTAGTGGAAAATACATAGGAATACCATCTACAAATTTTGAAACCCATAGATCAAAGGGAAAATTTTGCACAAAAAAAGAACCTTGACACAATGATGCAAGAAATAATCCAAGAAAATTGCCCTGGAGTGATAGAATATGGTGGGGAAATAGAAATGGAAAAAAATTCATTGATCACCATCTCAGGCAGATCCTTAGTGGAAAATACATAGGAATACCATCTACAAATTTTGAAACCCATAGATCAAAGGGAAAATTTTGCAAGAAACAAACAAACAAAAAAACAATTCAAATATGTTGGAGCTACAATTAGAATTGTGCAGGACTTTATCACAGCCACAATAAAAGACTGCAGGTCTTGGAATCATATCTACCAACAATAAAAAGAACTAGTGCTGAGGACAAAAATATCATATTCAGCAAAATTATCTATAACATTGAATGAGAAAAAAATGAACATTCAACAAACTTGCAGATTTTTAGGACTTTCTATCAATCAACTCAGATTTCATAGAAAATTTAACATATAACAGTCAATATCAAAGACCAATTTCAAGGAACTCAACATGGACAAATAATTTTGTTGTTTTTTTATAAGAGAAATGTATACTATTCATCAAATAGGGTAGCTCAAAAGAGAGGCTGGGACAGAGTTAAGGTTAAAAATAGTCATTATGTCATAAAAATGAGGTACTGAAGAAGAATAAACACAAAGGCATTAGAGGGGGAAGGGCTTATATTTGTGAAAACCTACTCACATCAGGAATGCATTAAATAGACAACACTATGTATATACTATGAAGGATATAGCACCCTCCAAAATCTGTAAAGAAATAAAGGAGGGGGCAGTTAGGTGGTGCAGTAGATAGAGCACCAGCCCTGAAGTCAAGAGGACCTGAGTTCAAATGTGGCCTCAGATACTTAACACTTCCTGGCTGTGTGACCCTGGGCAAGTCACTTAACCCCAATTGCCTAAGCAAAAAAGGAAGGAAGGAAAGATGGAAGGGAAAGAGGGAGTAAAAGAGGGAGGAAGGGAAGGAGGGAGGGAGAAAGAGATGAAGAGAGAAAGAAAGAAAGGAAGAGAGAAAGAAGGGGGAAGGTTGGGTGGATGAAAGAAGGGGAGAGAATAATGAGGGGAGAGGGAAACAAAGGGTGAATAAAGAAGACAAGGGAGGGATCCATGGATGGGGGGAGGTTAAGTAATACCAAGGTAAGTTAAAGAACAGAATTAAAGTAAAGACTTAGAAGGCATAGGAAGTATATGTGTATATGTATATTTAAATGGGGATAGAATATGTGTGTTTACATATATATATATATATATTTATCTACATATTTATACATAAATATATCCTTTCTTAACTATAGCCTGCTTGTGGATGGTGGAGAGGATGAGGGAGGGAAAGAATAAAGTAAAAGAGGTACACAGCAGAGAACAAAAGAACAATTTATAAGGAAGTAAAGAAAAGATGGACACTCATGAATATAATTTCTTCTACATATATATATATATATTCTTGAACTGATAATTTGTTGTTATATATTTTGAATCCTCCCTGATGTTCTGCTAGGCACATGACAATATTCTCTTTTGCTTTGTTTTATTTTGTTTAGTATTCTTTTTCTATTTTTCTTTTTTTCTTATTTTGTTTTTTAAATAAAATAAAAGTTTTCAAAAAGGGAATATTGTTAATTCTGTGATACAGTTACCTTGAATCTCATGAAATTGTCTTGAACTTGGGACACTCATAGCACATATGAGGTCCAGTTAGGAAGTTCTCCTAGAAGTATATAGGGAAGAAGGTTGTGAGTATTTGGTTACTATCATCTGTCTTTACTACTCCAAGCTCCCTACTTCCTATCCAAAGTGTACATTATTTTTATATTCAAAGATGAATGAGGTATTCTGATGCATTCAACAGAGGTACTAATTCAGGCTATGAATAACAGGTTTGGTATGATTTCTTTGATTCTTCATAATTATATCTTAGATTTCTGTCAATATGTTTTCCTTACTCCTTGCCCAACTTCAAAAACCAGCATTAGGAGGGAAAGGAGAATCCATTGCATGCCTAGGGAACAGCAAGAGCAGAAATGTGGCAAGAGAAGAGTACAAAACATATTGAGGAGATGGCAATTGAATTTGATTATAAACTGTAAAAGCAAATAGTGTGATAGAAGTCTAAAGAGTTAGATGATGCTTTGTTGTAAAAGGAACTTGAATGTGAGGCTTAAGAGTTAGGATTTTATTTTATAGGCAATGGGAAGTCATTGAAGATTTTTGATTAGTTTAATGACATTATCTAATTTATGCATTAGGAAGATATATGAGGCAACAACAGAGAGAAGAAAGAAGAAACAGACTTAAACACATGAGAATATAGAGGATGGATTATTGAGAAGATAGAGACTGTAAATTGTCCATTGGAATAATCTAAGGGAGAAGTAATGAGAAAGGTGGCGATAGTTAAGTCAATAATCATTTACTAAGCATCTACTATGTGCCAGACACTGGACTAAGTATGGTATAAAGAAAATTAAAAGATAGTTCCTGATCTCAATGGAGCTCACAGTCTAATGGGGAGACAGCATGGAAATAACTATGTTCAAATGAGATAAATTAAAGATAATCAATAGAGGGAAGATATTAGCATTAAGGAGAATCAGTAAAGCCTTCTCATAAAAGCTGGGATTTGAAGAAAGCCAGAAGAGCCAGAAAGTAGAGATAAAGAGGGATTCCTGACAATTGCAGACAAGAGGAACAGCAAGGAGGTCAGGTCATTGAATCACAGAGTACATGGCAGGGAGTTGGGAGAAGTGGGTGATAGAAAAGCAAGGTATTCAAAGCCTGGAAAGGTAGGAAAGTTGTAGGAAAGGTAGTTGTGAAAGGGTCTGAAAGCCAAAGAGGAGATTTTATATTTGATCTTAGAAATAACAGAAAACTACTAGAATTCATTGACTAATGAACAATAAAACAGTAAGAACAATAAAAATAGAAAAATACAATAGAATTTATTTGGGAATAGAATTGACAATGAGTTTTCTGCTGAATGTTTTGGACCAGGGAAGGGGAAGGAGTCAAAGATTACTTAGATGATGTGAGCATGGCTGAAAGAGAATGTATAAATTGACAAGTATCTTCATAAAATATTTTCTAGCTCCTTAAAAAAAACAATTTTAATACCAAGATGTTACAGTCTTTTTTCCCCCTCTGTTCTGGACTTTCTACAAGGTTCCTGGCATCTCTAATCTCATACCCTCTCTTTGGTCCTTTTCCCTCTACCACCTTCTTATTTCTGCAAATTCTGACAGTATTGGACTAAAAGTTAGAAGAGAAGCCTAAGAAGGAACTTAATTTTTAAAATTCCTAATATCAGCATCCAGGATTTAATTTGTTATAAGAAAATATAGATTAAATATTAGGGAAGAAATTTCTATAAAACTTAAGATCATTTGCAGGTCAAATATTTTTTAAGTAAGAACAAAGCTTCTTCTTTACAATTTTATTGTTTAATAATTGATGAGAAATACTTGCAATTTGTAATTTCTGGTTTCTTTTCTCAAACAACTCAATTCAATGAACATTTATTAAGCTCCTACAGTGTGCGAGACACTGTACTAATAAAAAAACTAAAAACTGTCCCTGATCAAAAGAAATTTACATTCTACTGGGGAAAAAATATCAGTTATTATCTTACATAGTCTCACAACAGACATGTAACAAACTGTAAATAACAGTGTAAAAAATTTTAGAGATGAGGGAACCAAGATTGAGAAAGATGAAGTGGCTTTATCAAAATTACACAGATGGTAATTAACAGGGCAGATATTCAAATTTAGATCATTTCAGTTCCTCTTGTGCTGGGATGCACACAGCTTTTAGCCCTGGGAGAAAGTGAAGATTAGGAAAGAGGAAGTTCTTCAGAATATCCTTTCCAGGAGTTCTAATAATAGTCTTCACCTCTTCTTCTCTTTTGTACCCAAGAAAAGGAATGGGGCCTATCTCTCCTCCTAAAGTCCCTGCTTCCTGTCTTCTGCCTAATTGCTCCTATGGTAATGTCACAGCCATAAACAGTCAACTCTACTGCATTCCCTAGTCACCTTGAGGGGGCCTAGAGGAAACATGCAAGGTATGATTCTTGTGGACTATGAGGAATATCAATATGATAAGCAGGAAAATCTCTGTCAAGAAGTAAGTCAATAAACATTTATTCTGCTCCTACCATATGCAAAGCACTCTGCTAAGCACTTGGGATACATGAAAAGGCAAACACTAGTCCCTTCTCTCAAGAAGCTCACAAACCAGGGAGGAAAACAATAGAATAGAAAGCATGAATTGAATCACTGCATTTTTCAGGATATCTGGCAGAGAGCTCTTGCACATCCTGTTACTACAACTGGGTTTCTTGATGACTAAGCACTGATGGACAGGATTTTCTTCCTTAAAATATCTCTATTATTCAATAGACTGGATGCTCCTGAACAGACTGCAATTCATAAAACCAAGTGAAAAAAAAGACAGAGTTGGGTGTGGTAGCATGTCTATGGTCCCTGCTATTCTAGAGGATGAGGCTGGTGGATCTTTTGAGAGATAGTTCTGAGATGCAATTGGGTTAAAAACTATTGGGTGTTCATCCTAAATCCACCAATATGGAAAAGTGTTGGAGTGGAGGCCCAGCAAGCTGACTAAGGAGTTGTGAAATGCTTCAAGTCTAACAAATAGAGTAGGCTAAAGCTTCTCTGACAATCAGCTGTGGGACTGGGCCACGCGTGGCCACTGTACTTCCAACCTAAGTGAAATAGGGAAAAGAGGAAAAGGGGGAAAAGGAAAAGGAGTCCAGATTGGCAAGTAAAGAAGCTTCCCACCAAACTTATGTCCTGATGTTGAACATTTCTCAGATTGGCTTTGAGGCAGACCTAGTTGTAAGTGTCCCTAGAAAAAAAATTACCATATGAATCATAAAATCATAGATTTACAGGAAACCTTAGAATTACAGAATCTTAAAATTATAGGGGACCTCAGGGATTATCTAGTTCAACCTTTACTTGAACAGAAACCTCTCTACACCAATGGTATCAAATTCAAATAGAAATGGAGGCCACAAAACCTCCCTGCTGGCCATTTTATATTGACTTAGAAAGCCACATTTTAACATTTTCTATGTTCTATTGTACTTTTATTTATTTTGTTAAATATTTCCCAATTACTTTTGAATCTGATGGAGCCCACTCAGGAATGCAGTGGGCCACCTATGGCCTGCCAGCCAACAGAGTATTTGCCATATCTGCTCTACACCATTCTGGCATGAGGTCTTACAACTCCCACTTGAAGATCTGCAGTGATAGGAAACTCACTTCTTTAAATAGCTGGATCTGTCTTACTCTTTACTAGCTAGATAACTCTAGGCAAGTCACTTAATTTCTGTTTGCCTCAGTTGTAAAATGGATATAATAAAAGCATCCACCTCCCACCCGTTTGTTGTGAGGATCAAATGAAGTGATTGTTGTAAAATGTTTAGCATAGTGTCTAATACAATATAAACATTACATAGATATTAATTATTGTTATAGATTTAGTGCTTTCAAGTTTGCAAAGTATATGTATACATACATCTACATTTATATGTCTATATCTTCATATAGATATATAGTCAATTTATTTGATCCTTTTGATAACCCCATGAAGTATATGCTATTATTATTATTATAGCATTTTGCAGATAAAGGCTGAGAGAGATGAAATAACTTCTCCATGTCAATAATATCTAAGGCAGAATTGAATCTTAGCATGGAGCTCCTGATCCATATCCCCCAAGTTTCAAAGTTGTCTCCCCTCTAAGTTAAACATACCTAGTTTTTTCAACCAATCCTTTTATGGCATGTTTTCCAGTTCTCTCATCATCCTGGATACCTTTTCCTAATCCACTATAACTGGTCAATATTCTGCTTCAAATATGATACTCAGAACTGCAGACAATCTTCCAGAAATGGTTCTACCAAGGCTGAACATTAAATGACTATTTTTTCCCTTCATTGTGGATACTATGTGTCTATGAACATAGCAATCTTGGATGTTCTGTCACACTTGTGACTCATATTGATCTTAAAACAATTCCAAACCTTTACCTCTTTCCCACACAAACTGTTATCTATCCCAACCTGTACTTGCATAGTCAATTTTCTGAATCCAAGTGTGGGAATTCATATTAATTCCTGTTAAATTTTTCTTATTAGATCTGGCCTATTATTCTAGCCACTGGAGATTTTTAAGTGCCACTTTGTCCACTAATCTGTTAACTATCTCTCTCCCAACTTAACATCACCTGAAATTTTGATTGATAAGTCTTTAATTCACCAAAGAAAAAAATATTCAACTTCTTAGGTTTAAGATTATATCCTTGGGGCACTCCATTCATAGATTTCCTTCCATAATGATTTCAATACATTAACCAGCATTCTTTTGAACTTATTCTTCAAGGAATTCTGAATCCTCCTCTACCATCATCTAACCCAAATATTTCCATCTTTTTCATAAGAATGTAACAGGAGACTGCCAAATACCTTGACAAAGTCTACATATGCCATGCTTAAAGAATTGTTCTGACCTACCAATTTAGTGTCAAAAAGTAAATGAGATTAGTATTGCAAAACCTGTCTTGAGAAACCCATGCTTTTAGTATTCACTACTTTCCTTTTCAGATGAGAAGCTGTTGAAAGCCCCCCAAATAATCACAGAATATTGTAACTGAAAGAAATCTTCAAGATTATCTAAATTAATGCCCTCACATTACTGGAAAGGGATCTAAAATCTAAAGAGGTTAAGTGACACAAAGAAGTAATGACAGAGACTGGGACTAGAACCTAGGACTTCTATCTCCTAGCCCAATGGCCCTACTGCCACAAAAGACCAGTTAATTTATGTATGGCTCAGAATGGTGAGTGATCACCATATAATAATAAAAAAAAATGCTGTAGATATCTCCAGGAGTACAACGAAGGTTTATTATATGTTCTCAAGAAAAGCAGGTGTCCCTCTAGTTTTCATTGACTGATAGAAAGTAAAGTGATTATTTGTTTCAGCCCAACTACTTAGTTGGCTTTAAAAACCAAAGCAAATACTAAACTCTACATAGAAGATAAATATTTGTTTATTCATGGACTACTCAACTATTAGTATTACATAATCTCTGTTGTATAAGATTCTATTTCAACAACTTTTAATGTGTTTTTTTTCCATGGACTATTAAACTTCTAGACGGTGGGATCAAGTTGACTGGTTGGTATAATATCTAGTCAACATAGATACTATACACTATTTAGATAATTGATAAATATAATTTCATAATAATACTTATACAGAGCATAGAGAAAGATACATATGGAGTCCAAAACCACTACGAGAGTTACTATTGCACTGACACATAGGCAACAGAAAACAAAAAAGTCAAAAAAAAAGATAAAATTCACTATATTCACAGAACCATTTTAGGTTATATCTAAATGAAAACTTAACCATTTTTATGAACAGCCTTCAATAAAAACTTTCTGGTTTAGTGAACATCTATTGTATTAATTAAAATTAAAAATAAAAATGTCCCAATGATGAGAGTAATGTGAAGGGGGAAGAATTATGGAATTGTAGCTTTATTCATAGCCTTAATTTGTTATTTCAAAAACCGAAGATATTTCATTTTTCTTAAAGATTTTTTGAAAGTGGTGTTATTTGGCACCAAGTTATCAACCTAAATATGAAATGAAAATGGAACTTATAGTCACAATAAATTAGAAATGTGCTTTAATTATGAAAGTTATATAATTAAACCTTAGAGAAATTAGGGGGATATTCCACACAGAAATACAACAAATATCCCATTGCACTGATGAAAATAAAGTTGGAAGAAAGAGAGAAAGATATGGATACGATCTTATACATGGGAGTGTGTGTGTGTGTGTGTGTGTGTGTGTGTGTGAGAGAGAGAGAGAGAGAGAGAGAGAGAGAGAGAGAGAGAGAGAGAAAGAGAGAGAGTGTGTGTTTTTTCAGTTATATATTGTAAGCTAAATAGATTCTACTTCGTTTGGACCCTCTAAGTTACTATGACAGAGGGTAAAGAGAGGTGGAAAGGAAAACTTTGAGTGACATTTTTGACAGCAAGCTACAGAAATAACAATTTGACAGAAGAGGCCATCATAAATATAAGATCATCTCAGGCATGAATAGGATTCTTCTTAATGTAAAAAATATGGAGCATATGTATGATTCAATTCGGGGTGAAGAGAGGAGACAGGTGGGGGAGGTTATTGAGGAGTGATTTTTCATTGCTCAAGGTAAAGAAGTGATATTAATTTAAATGTCCTTGTCGGACATTTTTGGATGTTCTGAAGTATTTCCTTCTGATTCATTTTTGTATCTCTCTTTAGGCTGATTGCGTATGCTGGCATGTAACTAATAACCTCCCCAAAAGGCTAGTATAACTATTAATACTGTTTGTTTCTATGTCAATATCAAGATTTATTTACCCTCCAGTTTGTCTGTTGACCTCACTCTTGCCTCATCAATACAAACTTCACAGATCAACAAATCTTCATATTGACAGAAAAGACCAGTCAATATCTTATTATTATTTAATAAGAATTTCATTGTCAGAGCCCCAGGGAGAATAAACATCAGTAGGAAAGCTTCTATGTAATATTATAAGTATTGCTTTAATTTGAAGGGCTGAAAAGGGAAATATTTTGATTTGAGTTTTCAGTACATTGAGGGCCACAGAAATAGTTGAAACAAGATTATTAAACCACAATTTTCTCAGAACAGTATCATCCTGTGAAACTACAATATATTGAAGGGCATTTAAACTGAACAAAATAGATTTTTTTTTTTAGTGACACTATTGATATACCAATGCTAGATGTATTTTACTGTGACTGTTGACTGACTGATAGAAGATACATCAATTTCCAGGTTTGTGATTTAAATAAATTCTTGTCATTAGTATCTTTTCTTTCTTTTGGTATGTATATATATTCCTTCCCTCCCCAAATTATCGCCTTTCAAAGAATAGAATATTAAAACTGAAACATGATATATATAAAATATCAATTTAGCTTGAATATTCACTTATAATTACAAAAAGGAAAGCTTGATAAGAATGTGAGTACCTGGGAATCATTCATAAAATTCCAGAGATAACTTTTTAAAAATCTGCTTAGGCTTTTTTAGCATCATCATTAAAATTTTCATTTTTAAAACAGCTTATCTTCCTTTTCAAAATATCTAAACAATATTAGGTTTTATGTTAGATTGGATCACTCTAAAAAGAAGTTTCAATCTATCCACTAAAAAGTCTTTTTTGTTCTTCCTTCCTTCTTTCCTTCCTTCCTTCTTCCTTCCTTTTCTTCTTCCTTTCTTCTCTCTGTCTGTCTCTCTGTCTCTGTCTCTCTCTCTCTCTCTCTCTTTCAAAACCAATTTAGGAGTACAGAATCTCAGATCCAAAAGTCTCTTTTCCATAAAGAGGAAATTGATCTACATGTACTCAGTTGACATCAAAGACAAGGATATGTTGAAGGCTTAAAATAACAATAAAAACCCTCAAATTCCCATTTTCTTCTACCATTCAAATTCCATTACTTCCTCTAAGACTCTTCTTCAATAATTCTAAACTAGGTCTTCATTATTATTTGTCTGAATGAGTGGACTCCCCCCCTCATCCTTCTCTGCTATATTGTATTTTCTTCCTCACCCCCAATTTATTGCATACTATTATTTATATCTAATTTAGTTTCTCAAGCTAAAGGAATTATGTATTTTTGAGTATTCTCTTTAAACATAGGAATATATATATATTCTTTATATTTATATATGTTAAATAGAAATAATTTTCACAACTGAAGACTGCTCATCATAGTTTTATGTACATGGTTTAAAATAAATATGAAGGTAAAAGAATCTCCAAAGCTTGTTTTTCTCAAACACATTGTGGGTATCTTTCCTCATAAAAGGTCTTTTAAAACTTGTTATATAGGCTGTCAGAAATCAAAATCCTATATAACAAAATTGGTGTATATTCTAATTTTAAATTTGATGGAAACCCACCCTGGTTCTGATTCAAACATTTCTACTTTTCTTGTCTCAGGTTTGTGGTTGCTGAATTCTCATTTAGTACATTGGAGAAATAGTCAGACCAAAGCCTCATATTCAGAGTTCATGACTATGGTTCCTAGTATAGACATACATATTCATATCTCTCAAAATAATTTGCAAGCCAAATTCTTTTGGCTTTCTTCACCCCATCAATCTTATAATTAATAAGGTTGGTTCTCCAGTTTCACTTCCCCCCTGAAAGAAAAGATGAATGAAATATAAAGATTCATCCTGTAAATTTAAATAGGAGTGTACATTGCTGATTAAAAGCTGATGGTATCATCTAATGGTAGTATGGGATATTTCAGTTTTTTCTCTTTCAAGAAATAAAAGAGAGATAGGAGGAAAGGAAGCATTTCCAGATGTGTCGGCTTGGGCCTTGATCTGAATAACTTATATGTACATATATAAATGTTTGTCTAAGTTTCTCTCTGTCTCTGTCTCTTTGCACACACACACACACACACACACACACACACACTTTAATAAAGTAAAAAACTTTGTTATCTATAAAATAACACATAGGAGAATATTGGATTAACTTTTATCTTAACATAGTTCTACTTCTAAATTGATTTCTTTGTTGTTGAAAGCTAGGCACTGAATACAACATTTTGTTTTCTAAACTGAGTTAGAATGTGGATTTCAGTTGGGAAGGAGGAGGGGGTAAAAGAATTTAAACAGGATATAGAATAATTGTGATTTTGCTGCCTTTTGAAGTAAAGTGATAGCTATGTTTCTAATTTTAGTTGGGAAGGTTATGGTAATCATATAATCATTAAAGGAGACATACAGCACAATTTTTTAAAAATACATAACTAATGGTATGTAGTATTTGCTGTAAATTGTCTGCTTTCACTGAATTTTCTAAGATGACTTAGGATAAGACAAGGAAATCAAATTGAACTTGATTTGGAAATAAAACTGATAATTGAGCTAAATAGCTTGAACTTGTCAATCACCTGTGACCTTATTCTATTTACACATCACTTAAACACTGAAAAGTCATATTACCCAAGCATGGGTTTCAGAGCATAAACAGAGAAGCCCTGACTCAGTTATATAAATGACTCTTTTTGAGCGGTTTGTTTAACTTGTATTAAAATGGAGAAAATTGGGTAAACAACTGTTTTGAGCAGATGTTTTAACTTTTACACCTGGTACTTGCCTTTGACTCCTTTTAGAAAACACGTCAAAGCACAGAATGTGTGTGTGTGTGTGTGTGTGTGTATGCGCGAATGCACACTCGCTCCCACCATAATAAACTATCCTCTGCTTAAGAGTTTTTGAAAGGGAGGGTTAGACGGTTTTAACATTTTCTTCTGATTCAAAACTGCATTTAGTGTGTGCAAACACGAAGTTCAGTGAAGTCCTTTACCTGCAACTAATCACAATTAGAAAACAAACAAAAACAACTCAACTTTCTCTCTACTTGTATTTATGTATGACTATGTATAGTTTATGCTATGGGAAAACGCTTAGTATTTGTTTTTTCAAAAATGAAGATATCTTCAGGGAGGAGTAAGTCTAGCTTTTTCTTTGGCTGAAGTCGCTTATTTCTTGCAAGATTTGCTCCAGCCAACTTCTTCAGGTGTTACAAAGAGTGAGAGAAAAGAAGAAAGTAGAAGGATATGGGGGAAAGGACTTTGGGAGATTGTAAGGAAGCTTCCTTTCTGGAAGCCAAAGAATCCTTTGCAGGAACACCTCGATCTGGTAGCTCCTCGGGTTTTGGTTTCTGCCCTAATGGTTTGAGAGGCAAGGGACTTTTCGCGTCTGCTGACACCCAAAGATTTCGAAAGCTAGGGAGAAGCCCTGGGCATCTTAATGGGTAAAGGTTTCTTTCCGGCATCTTCACTTCTCATTTTCTACATCCTTTAGACATAAGAGTCTGACCCTGTCTCTCACCTAAGGATCTTCAGTCCTCCAGCAGTTCTTTTTCTATACCTCAAAGATCTCTCTTCTGCTCACGGACTTGCAGCCCCTAGGAGGCTGACTGAATAAGAGAGGGCTTAAAGGTCGAATTGCCTAAAGACATAAGTGAAAATCAGAGAGGACAGGAGAAGCAACCCCCTCTCAAGTTGTCCTTTTCCCTGCATTCCTCCCTACCCAGAGGACACGCGCGAGGAAGCTGTGGGGATCTCCCGGCCTGGGCAAAAGCAGAGTATGGGGCCAGAGGCACCAGCGAATCCTCGTAGATTCCGGGAGAAAGCAATCTGGGGATCTGGGCAGCAAAACGAGTACCCATTAGCCTACCCAGTTTAGGAAAAACGGAGGGGGGGAGCGCAGTCCAATTGGGGTAAGAGGGTACGCTGAAGGCAGCGCTTTCTGAGAGGAGATAGACCAGCCTGCCGGAGTCTCGTTGTGTTTAGATTTCTACAGGATGGGAAGCGCCTGTCTGCGGTTGGCTGCTGCTCCCCTTATTCCAGACACCTGAACTTCCCCCTCCCCTTCCCGGGGTACCTTGCAATAACACAATATCCCTAGCTAGGATGAAGGGCCGGTGGGTTCCGAGCACACCCGGATGAAAGGTCAAGGGCAAAGAAGATAGGGAGAGTGTGGTGAGAAGATGCTAAGCTCAGAAACACACATACACGCGCGCATGCACACACACATAAATACACACGCACACACGCACGCACCAAGTCACGCGCTTACTCCAGTAGAGAATGTATCTACAAAGCACCTGATATTTTGTGATTATTAGCAGAGCGAGGGATGTCAAAACAGAAGCATGTAGCTGCACTTTTCCCACTTGGGATGTATGTTGCAATTGGGTTTTGTTCTGTATCTTTTAGGGGGAGGGAAGAAGACACTCGAGGTTGCATCCTGCTCCGGGAGGGTTAGTGTGAAAAGCTGCCGGTTTGTATACCGACCCTCTGGTGCAGAGCTATAATTAGTTGAACGACTCCAGAGGTGCGCCTGTGGATGACTAACTATAAGGTTAGTTTTCTACCAGAGGTTTTCTACCAGAAATTCGTGACGGGTGTTGGGGAGTCTGGGAGGATGACATAACTGCTTATCCACCTCTGTGTGGATGAACTAGGAGACAGACAGAGAGACAGAGAGAGACACAGAGACAGAGACAGAGACAAACACACACAGAGAGAGACACAGACAGAGACAGAAACAGAGACAGAGAGATTTATCAACAGTGAAGCGATGCTCCCTAGACTACCAGCCATTAGGCACTCTATCACAAACATATTTTATAGGCTGATGCCTAAATCCGAGAATTCTTTTTAAAACTCCTGTCCCTCCCCCCCCCCCCTTCCAAATAGCCTCTTTATTATTTGTCTGCTTCCCAACCCTCTTGGGAGACGCTGGAAAAGCAGGTTAGGGATATGGGAACCTCGTTTGGGTTTCCTCCTTTGACGCCCTAGCAATTTTGTCCTTTACCCAACATTACAAGTTGGACTAAAAGAGCTGACTTTCTTGTCTCTTATCGGCAAGTCTATGGACCGTAAACTTTCACCTAATTGAAAATGCAGAGAAGTCTTATTTCAGAATTAAAAATTAAATTAAAATTGTCTTTTCTTTAATAGTAATGTTTGCCTAACCTTATGTTTTGGGGCAACATTAAGTGAGAGTTGAAAATTAGTCGGGTAATTTTGGAGAAAATAAATAACGCGTCTTTTTGAGAGTAGTATAGGGTCTCTTTTGGCCTTAGCTTTCTAAAAGAGTTCCCTAGAGCGAGTCAAACAGTGTTACTTCGTTGTGGTTGGGCAGATATAGACATAGGTTTTGAACTTCAGTGAAATGTGTTCTAAAGCAATTCTCAGGACTAAATCGGCTCTCCTCATTTGAAAGTGACAGTAATGCATAAACACAAGAATATTAAGATTCTAAGCAAAGTGTGGGGTAGAGGATAAGAGAGAAAAAAGAAAGAAAAAAAAAGTTTGTTTTTTTAATGCAGAGGTCTTTTTACAGTCTGTACCAACACTCAACCTTCCACCTCCAATCCCCCATCCCCCTGTGCATCTCGCCGAACAGATTTGGCTCATATTTCAGCTTGTCTCTGCCAGTCTTCTCCTGTCCCTGGAGCTCAAATTCATTCCAGCGGTCAGTTCTGTCCTCTCCTTCTAATTGCATTCGAACCTGGGGAAATAATTGCATTAGAGTAGATTACTTATAACAGGCGGTTATACATCTTTTCCGATTTGACAGAAGTTTATTAAACACACAAATATAAAAGCTCCATCTCGAATAGCTAGGATGTATAGAATGTCTTCAATAAGAAAATTAAAATAATGCTTTTGAGATTGAACAGTGAAAACGTGGTCTTATCTCAATAAACTTCAAAACCTTCATCTAGGCTCGTGGGAATGTAGTCACAGCTTCTCTGCATTCCCCAAAACTATAATGGCTATTGAATAACTAGGAATTTGTAGAACTCTCCCAAATTCTCCTCCCAAGCCCCCATCCATCCACACCTATTTTCACAGTTCTTTGTAGAGCTTTACTAAGTGCTCACTGTCAAAACTACAGTGGCTCATATCTGTGTGGTGTTGCCCCTGGCTTTTGGCATTGGGGGCATTGTAGAGAAAAGGAGATAGGAAATCGTGGTGGTGAGCGTGAAAGGGGGAAGAATGTGGAGCTATGGAATACTTGTCAACTTCCAAAGTTTGGGCAGGAATCTGAAAAAGAGCTCCAAAAGCACGTGCTAAAAAATCTACACAAAAACACACCTTGATTGAGAATGGTATCTGTTTGTCATTTTACATTAGATCCTGTGTGAAATTCAGCGAGACCTGTAGGTCCTATCCACGAGGAAGAGGGAATCTGTTATGGGAAGCATTCCCGACAGTTTCACTATACTTTGATCTTGCCCAGAAAATAGAGTATCTTTACTGAATTTCTGGAAAGGACAAGTGTACACTTATTTAAATACTGGTTTCAGGCCGAAGTCCCTGCGCTCAATAGTAGTGCTGGGGATACGAGTTTGAACAGCAGTCTTTGGGGAATCTACCTGGGCAGAAGATTAAACTAGATTCTACTTCATTTCACGCTCAAATTGCAGCACTCCCCTTCGAGTTTCCCTAAAGGGTGAAGGTGAATAGCCCGTTCAGTAGGTGAGCTAGGTGGTGGAAGAAAGGTTATCTCCAACTCATTTTAAAATTAGAAAATTAGCCCATTAGAAATGCCTGCACATTCAATTTGTCTGAAGTAAATCTTTGGCATGCATTTTTACATGTTGTCTAAAATTTTCACGGTTTGCATTGGAAGGTAACTCCTAGAATCTCTTCTAAAATATTTTTATGTGAAACTATTAACTTTGTTCCTCTCTTCTAAAATATTTTCACATGAAACTCTTTATTAGCTTTGTTCTTCTTAATCCAGAATATTTTTACTGCAAGTTTCTCCAAAATATCCACTTAGCTCTTAGAAAAAGAAAAAAGGGTGGGGGGGAGAAAGGGGGTTAGGAGAAAGAGAAGAAAGGCTTTGCATAGTTTTTCAATGGCGTAAAGAAGTCTTTTAGGTGCAAAGATGCACTGTTTACATTTTTTTGACTGGATGCCGAGGGAAATGGAGATGATCCTCTTCCCTCCTCCCCCTTCCTCTTTTCCCTCCTAAGCCTGGTAAAAGCATTTTGTTTTTATTTGCAACAAAAGAAACCCCGCCCTCACCCCACCTTCTTCCTTTCTGCCCCCCTCCTCTCCCCCGGCAGTCAAATACTCGCTGCGGTGGAGTTACCTTGAGGCTGAGATTGCTAGAGCATCTTAGAGCCCTTTGAAAGTCCATTGTCAAATATCCGTTTCTCCAACAGACAATTTATATTTGAAAAGATATTTAAAAAAAAAGATAGGAGGGGGCATAACAAAACATATCAATAAATTGTTGCGATAATTTGAACGAATGTATGGTTTCCAGGCATTTGAAACACGTGTCCTTTCAGGTTAAAAAGAAAATCCCCTTAACCTCTATAAATTGGCTAATGCAAATTCCTAAAAGAAATGTTTTTAGGGAAAGGCGAAAATTAAGAGATTACCTTGCTTTGAGGATCCTATTTTTCTGTTGCAATTTTCTGATCTTCATTTCTCTTGATGCAAAGTAGAAAGATACCAGCGGAAGTGTCAGGAGCTTAGCAGCCAGTTTTCCAACCGCTATACCAGGGAGCCTTGGTTCGTATTTTTTTTTTTTTTTTTTGATATGTTGTCCTTTTTTTTACACATAGAGCAAAATCAAACAAAATAGATGAAAAAAAAAAGAAAGAAAATTTCCAGTTGTGAGCTGATTTTTGTTGCCACAATAAAAAGCAGACGGTCTTAAAAGCCATTTGAGATGACAATGGTTAGTGATCCCATTCTTCCCACCATAATCTTCAAGTGGTTTAAGATTAATGATAGGAAGTGTTTTAGTAAACGCTTCCAAAGGACGTCGCCAAGATAATTTACGTAAAATGTTGACCAGGCTGTTAACTGTCTATTTAAAAAAATAAAATTAAAAAAACCAAACGGAATGTGTCTAATATAGTAAGCACCGAACATTTTCCCAATCTAAGGGACATTCATTCCCAGATTTCCTCATTGAAAATATTATTTGTGCTTTGATCATTTATTTGCAATTGAAATGAGTACTCTTGCTCCATATCTGTCGCCGCCACCACCTCTTCTAGAAGTCTAGTATATTTTTGAGTGCATTACTCTTCACCTCACCCTCAATTTGGGATTTCTGCAAAGAACTGTTAGATTGGAAGGTTAGAAAGATTTCTTTTAGTTCAGTGTTTATACTTCTGTAGGTGTACAGTCTGTAGGTGCTGAAGCTGAGATTACTTCTTGAAATCATAGGGAAAATCATCTCTGAAAATAACAAATATTGAATTTTTTTTCAGTTAACACGATGATCCTAGAGGTTTTGATGATTTTATTTTTGAATTTAATACGACTTTGCCTTTTGTTACATGTCACTGCTTTGCAAGCTGGGCTACATATTTTCATCGGGTCTCAATTTCTTTCTTGTGCCTGGCAGTTCTCTTCCACAAGAAGAGGTAGATGATAACAAGGAAAAGAAGGAGAAAGGAGAGGAGAAGGAGGAGAGATTTTAAACAAGTGCGGTCTTGTTATATTGGAAGGAATGAAAATAAAAAGATACACTTTTCCATGACCCTGTGAGTATCCCACCCCTTCTTTCTCTTCTCCCATCCTCAGTTTCAATGTAAGATTTTTCACCAACTTTTGGGATGCTTAGTAAATAAAATACTGCTCAGCATAACAGTTTTAAAAAGTGCACTTGAGCGTTTAACTGCTATCTGAAGAATTTTGTTTTTAAAAATTGTTAGAGCTGTATCTTCAGACCCTTTACTGGTAATAGTGTGGCGATTTAGCAGGTGATTGTGTTTGATGGTGCTTTGCAGTCATTCAATCTGATCACTGCAGTTTTTCAGGTATTTTTCTGAGTACATTTGTACTATTTAATTGTTACAAAATGAGGGGCATGCAGATTTCAAAGGTGAGAAATCATTTCATTCCACTAGTAGAAGTGGGGAGAAAATAAACACCCTGAATTTTTAAAAGACCTGCACTTCCCTGCAGTGAACTTTATCAACAATGATGAAGAAAAGTGATGGAGACATTTTGGGCTAATTTTGTTGTGTTGTAATAAGATTTTCAGTTCTTGTTTTGAACTGATCAGCCTTGATATTATTCAAGAAAAAACACATGGATTCACATGAAGATCAAGGGAGTAAATGAACTAAGTTTGGAAGGAATTTTCTCCACGGAAATGGAAAGATTCCTGTAAATGGAAGGTATTTTCTTGCAGTGCAGAGAAGGCATTAACTAGAAAGGGATAGTTTGAATCCCCCTCTCCAGACACCCTTAGTTATACAACGGAAACATATTCTTAGAAAGATTTATTTTGCAATACTGTAAAATATTTTAATATAGATTCTATGCTCGCTTGTGACACATACCTGAAATAAATACAATAATATTTTAACTGCCGTGAAACCTGAGTTTCTGAATCTACAGCTTGACAGCTCAAAGATAAAAAACAAAAACAATCCAGGCATACAACAATAGGAATAAACAGAGAGCAAAGAGATTTAGAGAAAGAGTCCGTTTTCTAAATAGTTGATAGTTTAGTCTCTAGAGACCAAAACAAGATAGGTCTGTCTGTCTGTCTGTCTGTGTCTCTCTCACATGGTTTATTCATTTAAATGTCCAGCCTTGACAAGGGATATTCCCCTGCTATGGGACTCTGCTAAGGAACTTGGGAGGAGGAACAGTCAATGGGGGTGGCAGTGGAAAAGCAAGATTTAAAAAATTCAGTCTTTGACCATCTGACTCTCGGTTTCTGCTTCAAAAAACAGCAGGGGGCGCTCTAATGTTGTCTCTCGACAAGGGAGACAAGCTAACCGAGATAATACAAACAGGCTTTTCAATGCACGAAGCTGATTTTAAATATATATATATATATATATATATATATATATATATATATATATATATATATATATATATATATATATATATATATATGTTTAAATGCAGCTCCTAAGCCTTCATCAGCTACCCCACTTGGGTTACTTACACTTCATCTAAAATATCTTACTTTACTGTCCTTATCTACTTTTACTGGTCATTAATAGCTCATTCTCATACAAACCTCTTTCAATCTACATATATGCAGTATATATGTATAATCTGTCTCCCTTGCCCTGTAATGTACATTAATGCAACTTATTAAATACGACGATGAATAGTCAACATTTTTTTCGCCTGTTAGTTCCGCTGATCCAAGCAGGATTTATTTGCAAATCTAACGTCCCCAAGCCATAATGTGTGATTTCTTTTCCTTAAATAAAATTGGTCAAATGTTGACAACCTTTAAGCCAATCTAACACTCAAGATTAGTGATGGGAAACTAATGAGAAAATATCAGATCGTCGGGCCTGGGGGCTGCCAATTAAATCTTTGCTGATTGAAAAATAAAAGCAGACTTGGGGTGGTAACAGCTCTAAGCTTAACTTTAACTTGTATTTTAAGTTGACCCCTCCAAACATATACACACCCCATAACCTATGCTGCCTTCTGTAACAAACCCCTCCACACATACTTCCCCACCCCCTACTCCAATTCTAAAAGCCAAACGTTATTTCTCTGGGTATTTCAAGAGATCCAATCAGGATGATCACTTCTTGCACGGTAAATATTAGGCCTTTAAGCAACGTGATTTAACTAATTAGAAAATTTACATCATTAAGTCTCGGGGAGAGAAAAAAGAGAAACAAATCTGTCAGTCATTTTAAAGGAGACAGGCACTATTGAAGTGTGAAGAAATCGGCTCTAATTCAAAAAGGCAACCGGGCAGAAAAAGCCCTCAACATTACCCTGCTAGTTATTAATCAGAAAGGACTCCCTCTCTCCCTGTTTCCTTCTTGTCCTCTACCTCCCCAGCACAGAGTTTTAGTTGAGTTTTTCTTCCAATCCTCCACGTCATATTAAAGACGAGGATTTGTCTACTAAAAGATTTAAATTGTAAAATGTTTCTATGTGAGGAAACTAGAATCCGTGGTGGGGAATCTCAAAATCAACTCTTTTTCAGACAAACAAACCTGATGTAATGAACACAACATTCCCCCCCCCCCCCCTTTCCCTTTCCATTAAGTTCCTATTTTGAAACCTGCTTGGTGAGAACTAGATCGTCTTTGTGTTCTCTTCCCCTCCTCCTTCTCCTCCTTGCACCCCCTTCCCCCAACCAAGAAACTTGGTTTGAAAGAAAAAAAAAGTACAAATACATTAACAAAGCCCCCGCTCAGCTTTTTTTTTTCCCTTAAGAAAAAAAAAAAAGCCTACAGTTGAGGCTTATACGCCTGGTCATCAAGGGATGGGGCACTGATAAAGGTGAGTCAACAAAGGAAAGATTAACTCTTAGGTTTTTTTTTTTTCCTCCCTACCTATATATACTATCTAGTGTATTGTGTGATTAGAGAGAGAGGGTGAAAGGCGGGTGGAGAGGCAATTACTTTAAAATGTATTGTGAGCCAATGCGCCTTTTTTTCTTAGCTCTTTTCTCTTCCACGGACTAGTTTAGAAATAATAGCATTCAAATGTCTCCTCCTCTGAACCCCTAATCAGGCCTTTGCGCCCCCTCCCCATCTCCTAGTACTTCATACACACATCCTTTCCTCGAACTCACACATTCCAACCAAGCTGAAAGTGGGTATCTACCGAATTGGAAAGAACCCTTCGGGCACATCCTCCAAGATACTAAGGACCTTTCTGGCAGCCCCGGAGATTCCCTTTAGTCCATAAAGTTAAGAAATTGGCGCACTTTAACTGAATGAGTTCTTTATGTTTTAAAAGGTTCCAAAGCTTCCCAAACGGTCTCTATTTTATTCCTTCCCTATTCCGCTCAATGTATATAACTTCCTCATATGATCTAAGAATTTAATGCAATTTCGGCTTCCAGTTCTTCCACCCATCTTATACTTTACTGAGATTTTTCACTAGATTCTGTTTACTATCAAGTTCCTAATCTGGCATTTGAATAGCTTTGTGCAGTTTACGCAGGTAATATACACGACTGCCAATGATGTCCAATAATTTAGTGCCAGAATAGAATTGTACGTGGTTTTTTTTTTTTTGTTTTTTGTTTTTTTTGTTTTTTGTTTTTTGTTTTTGCTTTGGGTTAGATAGGTGAGAGCAGAAGAGGTGAATTATTAATACAACTACAATTAATTTGCTGGATGGATGCTCATGGTCAGGAGCACATGTGGAAATAGAAGCACATCTGTAAATACTGAACACTATAGAGGACTCCTGGAGACTATTCCCGAAAGAACTCAACACGTACACAAAGTAGCAGAGTAAATCGGCCACACAGTTTTGAATTCATGGGGGGAGGGGAAGAGGGAGCAAAAAGCCAAAAGACACGGTGAAGCTATATTGGAAAACTCTAGGGTGCTCCTCAATGAAACCATTTTCTGGTCGTCGTCAAAGCAGATGGAGTCCAGTACGCTATCCCTCTGAGAAAAAGTGGCCTGAAATGGACACTTTGTCACTCTCAGGAGGCGGGACCAGGAGAGGTGGAAACATACAAGACAATGGCCTTTGGCAATGGAAAGATCTCTTGGCAAGGCTCTCCACACTCCCACACCCCCCACCTTTGTTGCCTTGGTTTGATTTGAAACCTTCTACTTTTCTGGGAATGGCTGGGGAAGAGGGAAAGAAGAGGGGGAGGAGGTCGGGAACTACTAGAATCAGTCTTCTCCAGGATCTTCTCCAACGCGGAGAATTATAATAAAATTTACAGCGCCTTTAACAACTCGCAAAATAAAGCATTAAAATTCCCTTTAATTGAGAAAAATATTGATTTTTTAACTCTAGAAAAAGCGGAATCGTAATTTAACTGCAAACTTTTAGGAGAAAGATTATGGGGAAAACTGTAGCCATATTTATGAATATGCCCTTTATATGGATGCAACATCCCATCTTTAATTGAGCTACTTTATGAAGTGATAAAAACAAAAGAAAACCCGACAGAGAAATGGTTTTAAAAGAGGACCCAACGTAATTTTCTTTCTCAGTTTGTGAAACATTTAAGTTGTTGCCTTACTTTTCTGAAATGGGAAAAAGATCCTCTTCCTCTTCCTTTTCCCTCCCCCTCCAAATAAAAGAAAAAAGAGGGGTGAGAAAATATGAAGAAATGGAAAGAATGGAAAAACACAGACCTGCATAAAAGCAACTCAATTGCAAATTCGTTGATAGTTTTTTGTTTGTTTGTTTTTGTTTTGTTTTAATCAGGGGAAGAATGAAACTTACACATTTAGAGAAACATGGTCCGGAGAAAATTTTCAAACTCCTTTTAATGTAACTGACCTGGTTCTATTTTCCTACTCTTTTTGGGGGGCTGGGAGAGGAGGAGGCGGGATTCCTTGGTGAATGGGAGAGTTAAGAAGAAATCAGGCTTTCTGTGTTATTTCTGTATCGGTTTTTGGTATTATGGAGGAGTAAAGAAGTTTTTGTTTGGTGGTTTTTTCATTGATCAGTCACTCCGAGCTAATGTAATTATCCTCATCAATAGGAGGCTGCAGAGAGAATCATTATGTGGGTGACATTGATAAATGATCACCCAAGAACGGCCCTCTCTTGGGCAACCCCCACATCTGACCCTCCCACATACACAATGTAGTCATAGAAACACCTTGAGAGCCTCTAACACTGCTGCAAAGGGGCAAGAGAGGGAAAAGAAAAGAGGGCTGGGGAGGGGGGGGGGGGAGACGAAACGAGGACGGATTCAAACCAATACTAACAACAAAAATTCAAAAGGAGGGAAAAAAAGAAACCCCATACCCATCACCAGTCCCTCTTAGTTTCTTACAACAAAGTGAATATTCGCCCTCCAGACTGATACATTCCTCCACACCTTTTTACATTTGCGACCTCAATACCAACAACATCTGATGTTTGCTGAGACACATATTCAAATAGGTTTTTCCCATGGAGTTAAATAATTAGGTTAGGTAAACTGTAGGAATTTATTTCTCGCGCTGGATTCACTGAGAAAGCTGCGAGAAAATGAAAACCTCTTAGTTTAAAGAGACTAAAAACAAACAAAAATAAAACAAAACGCATCAACACAAAACCAACAGCAAAGTGGAGGTGGGCTCTTTACCCCCAGGATTCCCCGTTATAAACTGGCTGAGCCCCTCATTTTGCTTTAGCGATTAGATTAATTATGATACAATGGATTTCAAGATTGTTCTTCTGTCCCTGGAAAGGGGGGAAGGAATGATCTCCACCAAGCCTGCTTTTCATGTTTCGATTACTTTATTTAAGTAATTAAAAAAAAGTATTGAGACTAGTAATTGATTTATAATGACCCATAAATCGAAGTATGAAAGCAAGAGCTGGGGTGGGATGAAGGTGGATTCGAGGCGAGTAGGCAAAGGGGGTGTGAATGCTGTTTATTTATTTTATTTCTAAAGCTTCAACTAAAGTAGCTTTGACACTGTTTGGGGCTGAAGGGGAGGAGCTGTTCGGCTGCGCCGGATCATCCATCATCGCTGTCACTGAGAGTCTGCCCCGAGGAGCCGTAGACGCAATCTCCCTTCTGTCTCTACATCGAAACTATTAATATTAAAACCTCCCTTCAAACACTTCCCCAACAGTCTCTACTCTCATCATAGTCTTCCCGGCCTTCCCAATCAGATCCATATTTCACCTCAGCTGCAACTCATCCTCTACCCTAGCTTACACTGAATGGAACAAGACGGAACAAAACGCGCTGTTTGTTTACTATTGTGATTGTTTTCGTTAAATTTTTCTCTATCTTTGCGTTGGAAGCAAGATTACCGCCCCCGCCCCCCCCCCCCGCCTCCCCTCCACTCCTCCACACCCCTTTTTGTGTGGGAGAATAGGGAAGAGGGGAAATGGGGGAGGGGTTGGACTGTACATCTTGCTAATCTGAAGTAGCCACCTCAAATAAATAGTCAATGGAAAATATTAATCATCCTGCTGTCCTTTTCCAAGGTCTCCGCCCCCTCCTCTTTATTTAAAGAGATACATAAGTATCAGGAGATACATAAGTATCAGGATTGGGAGGGAATTGCTTTTAGAAAGCCCTGGTAACTTCAAGAAATCCAAACATACACATACACAGAGGTTCATCTCATACCCAGCAATCTTAAACAGGACCACATAATCTTTTTCAAATTCTTGGGTTGTAAACCTAATAGGTAACTTGTGGAGGACACTACTCCATCCCCTTTGAAAAGAGATTCAGGAGTCTGACAGCTGCTAGAGATATTTGCCACATTTCCCCTCCCAAATCTGCTCTGGGTTAACATGACAGGGAAACCTACCTCATGAATCTCTCTACAAGCAGAACTTCTACGATGAGAAAAAGAGGGGGAGGGGGAAAGGGAAGAAGAGACTGATAGACCGACAAGAGAGAAAAGAAGGGGGAGGAAAGAAAAAAAAAAGCACATGCATAAAGATAAACAGAAATTTCCTTATCTTTTTCTGTAAAATGGGTTTTCTTGCCTAATTTGCAACTCTAAGACTTTCTTAAAGAAATGGAAGCCTTAGGAATTTTTCCTTCTGTTTTTTTTTCCCACATAAACAAAGTGTTTTTATATTATTCTTGTTTTTGAGAACATAAGCAATTTTATTCAGACTACAGTATTGCCTTTAACACTATATCGCTGTCAAAACACCATTCCCAGTTTCTTTGCTTTTGACAGCTGAGTATTTCTTAAATACACCCAAATCAGAACACTCCATACTAAATAGTAAACCTCAGTTAGGAGCAAGTGCCTTATAAGGTGGTACAAAACAGCATGACAAAAGTCATCTCTAGATAATCACTCACTTTGGTATGGCTGAATTTTTATCTAGATGCCCATAAGGAATGGATAGAAATCTTGAAACCTAAATATAATTGTGTGGGATGTGTGTGTGTGTGTGTGTGTGTGTGTGTGTTTGTGTAAGAGAGAGACAGAGACAGAGAGACTAATAAGTCTTGTTCTAATTATTGCTTATCTTTGAATATTCATGTGTGTTCAAGTGAGGATGACAGAATCTGGGAGTTTTGTATGTTTTTAGAAAATCTAGGTCTAGAGATAATTTCATTTTTAAAAAGTCAGGGTAGTGAGTTCAGGCTTCTAAATTTAAATGAATGTTTTAATAAATCTCATAAAAATGTTCCCTAAACATCATTCATATATGAAATAAATCCTCCAGCATTTACTGCATTGAATAGTAGAACATCAATAAGTAAATTTTAGCAGGTGTGGTTTCTAATTTATAAATAGAAAACTAGTCCACATTGAATTAATGGGGTAGTATCTTAAAATTAAAATGTATAAGTCCTTAAGTAATTTTTAAGCTTACTTTCACAATAAATAGTGGAAATATAGGGTAAGTACTCCTATCCTCTTCTTTTTAGTTCCAAGACTTTATCTTCATAAAAAAATAGCCTAATAGTTCGCTGATTAGTTTTAACAAAATATTTATAAAATTTCTCATGGAGGAATATAAAATTAAGTTGCTTTTTCTTCTTTTATATATGTAAATATATATGCATCTATATACATATTGTGTGTGTGTGTGTGTGTTGGGGGGGGGTAGGGACACATATATAGAGAGAGAAAAAATGGGGAAGGAAACATTGGGAAGTAGAACCCAGTAAGACCTTGGCTCAGGTCCCCATTCTGACACAAAATGGCTCTGGGGTCATGGGCAAATAATTTAACCTTTCAGTTCCTTAGTCAACTCTCTAAGTGTATAGGATGTAAAGAGAATGTCAACTGCCCTGGTAGAGGAAGTTTATTAAGACATTCCCTATATTTATGAAATCACAGGTCTAGTCCTCATCCCTGTTCCCATTTAACACCACCATTCTCCTCCTCCAGAATGGGATAACTGAAAGAATCCCAATTTTATTTGCTTGACTTTCAAGTCCAGCTTTGCCTACATAGTGAATGGTTTCTTTGAAAGATGTGTCAGTGGATACACTTTTAATATCAACACATCTAAAGATCAAATATTACTATTTGGAAAAATACTAAAGTAAGTAAGTTCATAGTAAAATCTTACTGAGTATACATGCATAATATATGTACATAATACATAAGTATATGCATATATGAATATATATGTATATATTTAGATTTTTCTTGTGAGATTTGTAGCTACTAGGTACCCTACCTTCATTCTACTGATGAAGAAACTGAGGCTCATGGGTAAAGAGGTTTGCTCAAGATCATGGAGGTAGTTACAAAATTGGGAATTGAAGGCAGATTGTCTACCTCCAAATCCATTCTTCATTCCGTATTTTCAGTATACAAAATTTAATGGCACAAATTACCTCTCAGTATTGGATGGCTTCTTTTTGGAAGGTAGATGGTAAAGGCGGAGTTTAAAAGATACATTTTTATTAATTAAAACAAAATAAAATCCTTAAGGTGATTCAAAAAGTATACAAGTACAAGTATAGGAATATGTCAGGACAGTGAGAAGAAAAACATTTCAAGACTATCTAAACAGCTCTGATTACTTGTTTTTTGCCTTAATGTTTCAAAAAACTATAGGATGATTTATTCCTTGTATGAAGAGTTTAAATCTATATATTCAGCAGGATATAAAGTGAGGTTGAAGAAGAAAGCAGACCGCTGAATTATCTTTTA